>NC_054380.1:4692500-4995833 GCF_017654675.1 Xenopus laevis
AAAGAGGGGGAAATACTTTTAATTATTTGCTTGACTTCTAATCAAGAGCCAAAAAATGAATTTTCAAACAACTCAGGCCGCTAACAGGTAACGTCTCACAGCACCACGAGAGCTGACTGGTCATTTTTAAGGAACGGAAAGGGATTCCCACAGAGATGTGCCGGTGGCATTTAAAAAAAAAACAAAAAAAAACAGGCATTGCATTTTAACATAGAATGTAACAAAGAAAAAAAAATCATAGCAAATAGGAGTAGAGATAAAGCACATCCTCTAAAATATTTTTTTTTAGATTGCAAGCTTTTTTGTACAGGGCCCTCTTTACCTCTTGTATCGGATATTGGTTGTTTTTTGTCTGTAATCTGTACGTTCATTTTATACATCGAGTCATTGCATGATGTGATGTTGTATAGGATTGTTATAATATAACAACAAAAGCTATGAGCACAGGGGCACGTGTTCAGGCTTGACAACATGCTCATTAAAGGGCATGTCAAGGCAAAAAAAATAAAATCCAATTTTTACTTTGATAAAAAAGAAACCTATCTCCAACGGGATTTAATTAAAAAATGTGTACCTGACTGTATGCAGTGAAATTCTCCCTTCGTTTTACTTGCTCTGACTGCTGCAGATAGGAAACTTCAGACGGTCCCTAACTGCTCTGCAGGGAAACAATTAGACTTTCTTACTTCCCAGAACTCGAGCAGCTTTGTTTGTTTCCCTGTAGAGCTGCTGAGTCGGCAGCTTATTGGCCCGTGTGTGGGGCCCTCCAACGGGCTTCCCTGATCGATATCTGCCCAAAAGATGGCCAGATGTCGATTGGGCAGGTTAAAAAATCCCGTTGGATCTGTTCATTGATGCGGACCGGCGATCCGACCGCCTGCATTGCCTCCATTCGGATCCAATCGTTGGGATCCTTGGGCCCATGATTGGATCAGCCCGATATCACCCTCCTCAATGTGGGCATATCAACGGACATGTCTCCCTGACATCGCCAAACAAGCGGATCTCCCTGTGTATGGCCACCTTTACATTTAGATGAGGGATGCACCAAATCCACTTTTTTGGATTCGGCCGAACCCCCGAATCCCTTGTGAAAGATCCTAATTGTATATGCAATCATACTTATGAACAGCAGGGGGAGCCCCCACCTTACTTCCCAGCCATGCAGAACTCAAGCAGCTTTGTTTGTTTCCCTGTCAGCAACGGGTGGGAAGGGGAAAACATTTTTTACTTCCTTATTTTGTGACAAAAAGTCATGCAATTTCCCTCCCGCCACTAATTTGCATATGCAAATTCGGATTCGGTTCGGCCGGGCAGAAGGATTCGGCCTAATCCAAATCCTGCTGAAAAAGGCTGAATCCTGGCCAAATCCTGGATTTGGTGCATCCCTA
Organism: Xenopus laevis; assembly: GCF_017654675.1. NCBI lineage: Eukaryota > Metazoa > Chordata > Amphibia > Anura > Pipidae > Xenopus > Xenopus laevis. The sequence continues at coordinate 4,693,892 of NC_054380.1, forward strand.
ATTTAGATGTACTACAGTATTCCTTTAATAATGAAAGGTCAGCTCTGCAGTACAGTATTTACATGGCAACTCCTGCTGTTTGTTCTAATGTTCACCAGACAGACAGGTCAATGAATTCAGCAGAAACGAAGACCTAAATCATCTATATACAATGCTCAGTCTACTAACTGCTTATACTCATTTCCGCCTTAATAAAAATCATGTTTTTGTCTTAAAATAGGTTTAATTTAACCCAATATAATAACACAATAAGCAGCTTCTAGTCCGCAATAAATACATTAAAGTGATCAGGGAGACATGCGGCAGCTGTAATTCACGTCTGTATGGGGGGGAATAACAAGTGGCGAAAGATGACCGGACAAGTATTTATTCTGTCAAAGGGCTGAAACTTGTCTGGCAGGTGAGTAGCATTTTGGCTTGTTACAAAGAACATCCTTGTAAATCCTGACTTGCAGGGCAATGTGGGACGCCGGTGTATATTTACACAGGGAACATGTATGGGAAGGATTAGTGGGGGGTGTCAGGGGTAAGTGCTGAGTGAATCAATGATATGATGTCAGTCAGCTGTCCTTTTTGCTGATACATGGGAGCCAGGCCTAAAGGAGGAATAATCACATTTTCTTTCTGAAGACATGTTGAAGGGCACCCCCCCCACTCTGGATATTCTGCTCAAAAAGTGTCTGCATTGGGCCCATGAAGGCTCCGACGACTCACACTGGGTAAGTTGTGGTTCTGTTCATATTCAGTTGACAATAAGGGAAAGTTGCAGCTGAATATACAGTACGTGTGAATTACTCCAAGGGCAATTGAACCAAACAACCATGAAACTGGGCTTTGATAAACAGACAAAATCCAGACCAACTCCTTATATGTTTTGGGTATTAATGCCTGTTTTTTGTTTTTAAATGGATTAAAGGAGAGGGAAACGCTTGGTGCCAAATGTTAGGCACCCCCAAGGGATTGTATTGACTTACCTGAAACCCCGGGCAGGTGCTCCTATCAGCAGAAAACTGCACCGGCCCGGGGTTATACCAGTGAGCACCACGGAGTGATCCTCTTCCATCTTCTTCTGTCACGGCCGGCACCCGATACCAGAACAAATGCCAAGCACCCTGGTCTCGGCTCGGCTTCACCAGTAGTGTGACCACCGTTGGGCTTCGGGAGGAGCCCTCAGCTTACTTGGGTGCCACCTGGACTTAACGAGAGGTACAAGGCGAGATATTCTGGCTGGCAAAGGGGCACGGCTGTTAGCAGAGTCTTTTGGGCCGAAGGTCACGGTACAAAAGGATTAGGTAGAAGGATGGTCAGACAGGCTGGGTCGAGGCAGGCGGATATCAGAATCGTCAGGCAGGCAAGGGACAAACTGGGTAGTCAATCAAGGGGTTAAGCTGGAAGAGTTGTCGTAGGCAGGCAAGGGTCAGGATACAGAATGCAGAGTAGTCAGGGAACAGGCAGGAGTCAAAACTGGATAATCAGGACAAACAGATACAGGATCAGATGCACAAGGCTCAGGAACCACTAGAAACCAAGTTCTATCATGAGCCCTGGCTGGGGGTCAGAATGGGCCTTAAATACAGTCAAAGTTCGCGCCAAAACGTGCGTTAATGTGCGCTGGCGCAATCACGCCAGCGCGCCAGTACCTTTAAGAGGTGCACAGGCGCGCCGCGCACACCCTAGGAATCAAAGATGGCGCCGGCTCCGGTGCTTAAGAACCACGCGGCGGGTGTCCCCGCCGATAGCACGGCAGGCGACCCTGCTGCACAGGTAATTTTATTACATCTTTTTTCTTCGCGCGGCTGCGCATTTGTAGTAGAACGAAAAGCCGAATTTTAACTAAAAAGTCGCTATTTCGTTCTACTGCGCATGCGTCTGCCCCAGGAAATTAGAAGAAAGAAGCTGGAAGAGGATCAATCCGTGGTGCTCACTGGTATAACCCAGTGCCGGTGCAGTTTTCTGCTGATAGGAGCATTGGCCCAGGGTTTCAGGAAAGTCAATACAATCACTTGGGGGTGCCTAACATTTGGTATCCAAAGTGCACCAAGCCTTTCCTTCTCCTTTAAATATTTTTTTTTTTTAAACGAAGCATAGGGTTGCAGGTCCAACTTTCCGGAAACCCATTATCCAGAAAGTTATGAATTACGGGAAGGCCGTCTCCCATATCCAAATAATTAAAATGCTTTAAAATGATTTCCTTGTTCTCTGTAATAATAAAACAGTCGCTTGTACTTGATCCCAACTAAGATATAATTAATCCTTATTGGAAGCAAAACCAGACTATTGGGTTTATTTAATGTTTACATGATTTTCTAGTAGACTTAAGGTATGAAGATCCAAATTACGGAAAGATCTGTTGTCTGGAAAAACCCAGGTCCCGAACATTCTGGATAACTGGTCCCATACCTGTACCAAGTACCAAAAGTACCAAACTCAACAGGCTCAGTTAGAGAAACTGATTTTATTTTAATAAACAAACAAAATAAAATTAGGCTTTTTTCCCTGAGGAAGATTACTATCAGTGGCGTAACTATTATGGATTTGGTTCAGGTTTCGGACAGGATTTGGCCTTTTTTCAGCAGGATTCGGATTTGGCCAAATCCTTGTGCCTTGTGCCTGGCTGAACCAAATCCGAATATGCTAATTGTGGGCAGGGCGGAATTTCACGTGACTTTTCGTGACAAAACAAGAAAGTAAACAAATTTCTTTCCACTTTTTACTTTCCCAAACCTAATTTGCATCTGCAAATTAGAATTTGGATTCGGTTCGGTTCGGTATTGAGCCATATATTCCATGAAGGATTAGACCGAATCCAAGATAGTGGTTTCAGGGCATCCCTAGTAACTAAAGAGGCAGCAGTCTGCTTACTCTATAACCAACAAAATCCTCCCCATCCCCATACGGTCTCTTACCTGCGGCGGTGAAGCGGAGCCCTGGTATTTCAAGTACACAGAGGCCCAAACAACCCCAACAGGCCCAATAAAGAGTTATTGTCTATGGTATCTTACAACAACATCTCTGGCATTTGCCAGAACCCACAGATTGCCAATCCGGGCCCATAAAAATGTATATTTAGTGCCCTTTTGCGGTTTTACTCCTAGTTTCCCAGAAGGTGTTGACTGTGCTCCAGTAGTCTTCATATGGTTTTATAAAGCTCTAACAATTATCCAGAAGGAGGGGTGTGCTTTAGCACAGATTCTAATGTTGTTTTTGGGTGTGTCTAGCCCGACGTGGCCAAATGTAGAATTGTCTGAAGAAGAGAGAGCTGCTAAGTCTGTAGGACCATGATCTAGACCCCCTGTTCTCAGTTCTCTTCTGCGAAGGTACAGTGGCCCTTTAATTATCTGGGTAAACTCTCCCACTTTCTAGTGATACTTCAATACAGGTGATGCTTCCCCTTTACATCTATATGGGAGCCCCTTGTGAATCTCCACCCTTGCCGATTAGTCTGATATAAAAATTAATTCATTTTACTCATTTTATCTTTGTCCCCCAATGAGTAGACTCTTACAACAACTGCACGTCAGTCTAGTGTCCATCGAAAAATGACCCGCAGCTTCCCCAGTGCCCAGGCAAAGTTCCAGAACATAAAACAAATACATAAAAATTCTAACATTTACGTGTGAGTCTTTGGAAGAGATCTTTAACTTTATGGCAGCATTTCTCATTCAGTGGCATTCAGCATCTTTTGTTTATACCAACCACCAGGCTCCAGTAATAAAGACTGAATGTTTCATTACAAACGGGTCCCATTATGGCAACCTGACAGTTTAGAGGAGTTTATTTCTTTAATAAACACACATTTTTACAAAAAGAACCTGATTGAGGTGGAAGAAGCTTATGTAGCATCAATAAGAACCCAAGAGCTCCAGGAGGCCTCCCAATGGCCAATGGAATCATGGACAAGTACAAATGGTCATTGGGAAGTGGTCAAGTACATCAGTGTTGGTCTGTTAGGAGTTTATGGGCATGGGGAATGAGGTGAGTGATTATAATTGCATGATGGTGCCTGACACATGCCCCAGTGAGTTTCCTTGTCATTAAAAAGCCACACAACATAACATGAACCTGCAAGAAATTGCATCAGTAAAGCTGACCATACAGGGGCTCATAAGATTCAGCACCTCTAGACTTATTGGTCTGTGTGTGCGGGGAGCTCAGGAGGTCCTGTCCGACTGATACATGTCTAAGATTGGACAGGTTTAGAAGTCCCATCGGCTCCCATGAAGATCAAACTAGTGTCTTGGTTCTTTCCTTGTATCTCCGTAGGCCCCATTATAATAAAATCATTGGCCCTGAAACCAAAAGGCTTATCCAAAAGTGGACAGATTTTTGGAGTGTGCCTGGGTATAAATTGGCATAACTATGGCAAATCAGAACCACAACCTGGCCAAAGGCAGATGGACATTGGCTTAGCTGCTCTTCTCATCTCCATTGATTTGAATAAGATATGCTTGGGTTCAGTCCCACAGAGGTCAGAGTAGAGGTCAGCCAAAAACACATGAAAGCAGGCATTTTCAGACCGCCCTCCGCTCCACTGCATGCGACTGTACTCAGCAGAAGAGGTTTAAATGAATAAAGTGGGGAAGCGGATAGTGATGGGCGAATTTATTCACCAGGCGCAAATTCGCGGCGAATTCCCTAGATTCGCAAAACCGCCGCAAAAATTTGCCAACTAGACAACGGCAAATTTTTCAGCAAAGCCAATACGCAGGTTTGGAGTAGCGTAGCCAATACTCAATCTGCTCTTGGCCTTAGGGTAGAAGCACACGCTGCTATTTGGGGGAGTCACCTGGCGACTAATCTCCCTGAACTGCCTCCCCTGCCTTCGAGAAAAACTCAGTAAACCATTAAATTGTGTATATTGTACTTTTATCTTTTATGTTCCAACTCCAAAGGGGTCACTTTGTTACTGGTGGGCCAGGGCATATGCCCTTTCTAAAAAAGTCCAACTATGCCCAGATTATCAGTGGGACACGTTAGCTTGAGTCTGAGTCGTACCAATTATTTAATTTTATTAATGAGGGTGGGGATTTCCAAACCATAGTCTGCCACTGGGGCCCTCCATTGATTTTTTCTGCCCTTTCCATACCCTAAAACATGACCTGGAAATAGCTTTGTGCAAACAAGTAAAAATGCCATTAAACCTTAAAGGGATACTGTCACAGGAATTTTTTTTATTTTTTTCAAAACGCATCAGTTAATAGTGCTGCTCTAGCAGAATTCTGCATTGAAATCCATTTCTCAAAAGAGCAAACAGATTTTTTTATATTCAATTTTGAAATCTGACATGGGGCTAGACATGTTGTCAGTTTCCTAACTGCCCCCAGTCATAACATAACAGATAACAGCTGCCTGGTAGATCTAAGAACAACACTCAATAGTAAAATCCAGGTCCCACTGAGACACATTCAGTTACATTGAGTAGGAGAAACAACAGTCTATCAGAAAGCAGTTCCATCCTAAAGTGCAGGCTCTTTCTGAAATCACATGACCAGGCAAAATGAGCTGAGATGCACCTACACACCAATATTACAACTAAATACACTTGTTGGTTCAGGAATGACATTTTATATTGTACAGTGAATTATTTGCAGAGTAATTTAGAAATAAATCTTAAAAAGAGATGCCCGAAAGGATTAAAAAAACATCATCAGACATCAAACCTGACAACAATCCAAAGGGACAAGTGAAATCTGAAATGCACACAACTTAACAACTTCACAGCTGGTCTTCCCTACAAGCATTGTGTTAAGTAGGCAATCCCATGCCCACGTCTCCATGGCTAGAATATATCGCGGCTCTGGCATTGCGTTTCACAAACACCCCCACTGATACTGGGAAGTCTACATCTTATGGCCTCAATGCCACGGAAATTAAGCTGCTCTGAGAAGTCCAGGACGAAAAGGGCAAAAACTCAAAGTATAATTTCATGGACCTCAAAAAAACACAAAATCCTCCAAACAGCAGCTATCAAAGTGATTTCCATCCAATGATCCAGTACAAAGTCAAAAGATGTAAGCTGTTCTAATCCAATGCTCTCAGCTGCTTAAGATCCGGCCTCCACTGCTACTTGCCAAGACCCAAATGACATGTTCTTCAAAGACTCGAAGCAATAGAGCTCGGCGCTGCCTGTCGACGGGGCTCTTCAGAGGCTTTTCAAACTGACAGCTGTTTGCTTTGGGTTTATATTCTACAAAAACAACTCGGGAGGCGGATGACATAAACGGCACCGTGTTCCAGTCCAAGGGTTTTTATTACAATGAGTTGCGCTCTCGGCGAGCTGCAGAAATCAGCACATTTTGACAGGACATTCAGACTATGATTTTATTTGGCTAAATAGTGCGCAGTTTCCCTGTCTCTCTAGAGGAAGATTTATAGTGTACCTGTGGCAGGTCTCTCCGGGGCCACGCAATTATTTTATTCTTTATTTTTGTGCTCGGTAATTAATGACAAATTGTTTGCCTTGGGGATTATTTCTTTCTCTCTGCACAAAGGAACCAGGATGTTACTCATGAATTATGTTCTGCTTTTCATTTTACATCCAGAGAATCAGTTTCAGGGATTCTGTCATGATTTTTATGATGTCGTTTTTATTTCTAAATGACACTGTTTACCCTGCAAATAATTCACTGTACAATATAAAACTTCATTCCTGAACCAACAAGTTTATTTAGTTGTAATATTGGTGTGTAGGTGCATCTCAGCTCATTTTGCCTGGTCATGTGCTTTCAGAAAGAGCCAGCACTTTAGGATGGAACTGCTTTCTGGCAGCCTGTTGTTTCTCCTACTCAATGTAACTGAATGTGTCTCAGTGGGACCTGGATTTTACTATTGAGTGCTGTTCTTAGATCTACCAGGCAGCTGTTATCTTGTGTTAGGGAGCTGCTATCTGGTTACCTTCCCATTGTTCTGTTGTTTGGCTACTGGGGGAAAGGGAGGGGTTGATATCATTCCAACTTGCAGCACAGCAGTAAAGAGTGACTAAAGTTTTTCAGAGCACTAGTCACATGACTGAGGGCACCTGGGAAACTGACAATTGTCTAGCCCCATGTCAGATTGTCTTTGGTGATGAAAGGCTCCATTCCTGTATTTGGTAGAACTCAGTGAAAGGATGGAATTACGGCTGATTAGAAAGAAGACATGAAATGTGTTAAGATTTATTAGCTTGAATATACAGATACAGAATATAAACTTCATTTCGAGATATTTGGATGTTTTGATCCTGTTCCATTAGTTCATGCAATTTAAACAGCTCAAGATCAAGCCTTACAGACAACAACCAACCCAAAGTTGCTCCATCTGTGAAATAAATCCTGCATTTTATTGACTGCTAAATGCTGCCTACAAATTTTTTGCTGTAATAATGTTGAATAAACTTGGTTTAAAGAAAATATATTTTCCCTGGGCCTTTAGCCAGGGGTGTATCAAGAACTGGTTGCTGTCCCCTCTTCCCCGCCGTGTTCACCTCTTTTGTGTTGGAATGGGCTGTAACGGGGGCCACATTACTCGTTTGCGATATGTTTTCTAGAAGACCGGACTTTCTGTTTAAAAAAAAGAGTTGGATCTTTGAGTTATCAGAGGTGGATATGGGCCTCCCCTGGTGACCTTGAGCACACTGCTGCCTGACGAACGGTTCTCACCAGGTCTGGACCGGGATTCAAAATAGGCCCTGGCACATTGCTTTATGGCGAAGTAGCCCCTGCCTCTAGCATAAGAAGACCCCCAATGGTGGAGACAAGCAATATCAAGGCTTGTAAAAGCATTGGAAGTCCACCAGTTGTTGACCTACAATCTCCAGTAATGAAAAGTTGAAAGTTGCAATTCAGCAACAGCTGGAGGGTCGGTGGTTGGACCCCCTTGGTTTATGCAGGTGATCCCCCTTCTTTAACTCTAACTAGGGATGCACCGAATCCAGGATTCAGTTTGGGATTTGGCCAGGATTCAGCCTTTTTCCAGCAGGATTTGGATCCATCTGCCTGGCCGAACCAAGTCCTAATTTGCATATGCAAATTAGGGGCGGGGAGGGAAATCACATGACTTTTTGTCGCAAAACAAGGAAGTAAAAACGTTTTCCCCTTCTCAACCCTAAGGGGGTGCATCCCTAACTCTAACTCACTACTTTATAGAGATTCTTCTGCACTTTACTAGGGTAAAAATCCTGGGGGGAACCAAGGCTCCGGATAATCCCCTGGTTCTGATGCTCACAATGAATTGCAAGCATGGGCCAAACTAGGGAATTCTGGGATAGCAGCAAGCCTGGACCACTGCGGGAACACGAGCATGATTCACAAAAAGTGGGCGCTAAATCAAGTGTCGCTCGCATATTTAGCAGTTTCCAGCCATTATGCTGTAATTGTAGGGAATACGCTGTATTGTGGTAGGGCCAGAACTAGGGGTAGGCAGAAGTGGTAGGTGCCTATGGTGGGGGTACCAGGCAAGTGCCTATTATGTCTTGCTGCCCCTAATTTGTTTTAGCTCCTGGAGAGGATTCTCACACCACTCATTTGTGGCACTTCTCCCTCCTTGCGTTGGACTCACCCAAGACTTGGCGCAGCCCTGATTGAGGGTAAAAAACCCTAACCCTTTGCATCCAATTAGGTTGTGTTCAAAGTGTAAGCTTACTACAGATTTAATCAACTACAGCAAACATCTGATTGGCTGCTATAAGTAATTTTGTTCCTTTAATAATATTCCCCTCTAAAACCCACATTAGTGTTCTATCTATTACTTACCATTATAAGCCTTGTCTAGTCTTTGGGGCTCAATTCAAACCCCCTACCATCCCTGACGTAGGTATAGACACCCAATATTAAGTGATACAAGAGGCTCTCAGCTGCCATATTGTTTCATGTCCATTCAGATGTCACAAGTCTACATTTATGCAAAATCCACTCACTGTCCCTCCAATGCCTAATCCAGAGAGTGCACATGGTTTACTTTTTTTTTCAATGGAGGGCCTTGCTGTATGCGCCAGATGCTTCAATTCTTTATATTGGGTCAGCGATATCTCTAAAGACTGAACCTGCAGCCCCCTGTCTTGATATGGTCAGTGAATTCCTCAGTTGCACAGAAAGAATGTAATTTGCTATCAATACAGTTAAATAGTTAAAAGTACTTACAGGGGAATGAATAAATGAGAAACAGCACCAGGACACATAAAGTCGGGCACTTTGAGATAAGATGGAGCAGCGACTTGTGTCTACTTGTGAGTCTTAGATAATAACGTGACTGCTACAATCCTTGATCTGCTCCAGTTTGAAGTCCAGTCTGATTATGGGACCTCTATTAAAATAACAACAGAATCTATAAACAGTGACCCAAATGAATAAGGGGCATGTTGTTTGTATGTCAGACATAATGGTCTAATGGGATGAAACACGATTTATTATTATCAAATTGCTGCATTCATTGTTCTACTTGCAGCTGGCTAGAAAAAGCTCATTGATTGGTTGCTATAGGCAACTGCCCATGGACAAATTTGCCCAGTGTTGATAAATGAGCCCCGACTATGTGGATTTATGGAACAAAACGCAAAGTCTTACATTTCTTACCTAATAAATACCTAGGCCGATACTAATCAAACACATGCCTTTAGGCCCATAATCAGCCACGAGACAATAACTTTGGGCACAACAATAATAGTACATCATACTGCAGAAGTGATGCATTCTGGGAAAAGAGCATCTATTTCTCCTGAAACCCCCACCATTTGGGGTCCAAGTCTACTGGGAATATTGGGAGTTCAGTACATTATGGGATCTGTTAAACAGAAACCCATTATGCAGAAAGCACCACATTACATGAAAACCGCCTCCCATGGACTCAATTTTTAATCAAATCATTAAAAATTGTATAACTGATTCCCTGTTTCTCTGTGACCATAATGAAAACATTCTACTTTGCCATTTTGCCACGTTCAAGGAAATTTCACTCGTCGCTCACATGGCAGCAGATTTTGTGCCAAATAGTGATGGGTGAATTTCTCCGAAAGGGCATTTGCGTCAATTTTGACGCTATTGTTAAAGTCAATGGGCGACTTTTCGCATGCGCGCCCAAAATTTTTTGACGCAGCCAAATTTTCGTGGGACTTTTGTAAATTTATTCGGCGGCGGAAAAATGCTGAAATTCGCCGCAAATTTGCGCCAGGCAAATTTTTTCGCCCATCACTAGTGACAAATGAATAAAACATAGGCGCTCCTGACTATACTGCAGAAATGCAGGCGGCTAATGGCACATTATGGCTCCTCCAGTTTTATTTTATATGAATATGTCAAAGCCAAGGCTCCTGTAAGAAAGAATAAAGAAAGCTGTGGATGATATAAACAGATATCAGACATGCGCGTGCCCTGGAAGCAACGCTGAACTCCCTGTCATGTCAGGAATCAAACTGTCATTCAAGGAAAGCGCTGCTGCTGCTGCTCGTTTCTTACACACAGCTTTGTTCAATAGAGACTCTGCTTTTCTCCGATCATTTATTTATAAACATTACAGAGTGGCTTTGTATCGGCAGCAAACGCCTCATAAATTAATCATTGTTTTGAAATCCAACCGAGAATGAACAGCAGTTTAATTAAATGGATCTGGTTGATGCAGTGGCACCGATATTACCATGAAAATAAAAATACTCCAGTACAGTTTGTAGCTTGTCCTTCTCATTTCAGCGCCTTTTTATTTCCTTGAAGGCTTCTCGCTTATGAATATCTCCAACTCTCTTTCTCTCTGCAAAAATATGAACTGGCCAACACTGGGTTAATACTTACATGGAAAGATATAGCGCAACCTCCACACAGATCTCTCTATGGCTGGAATTCTGTCATCTATAAATCTTTTATCTATCATTCAAGTATCAATCATTCATCTATCTATATTGCATTCAATTTTCTATCTGTCATCTATATATCTTATCAATCATACATCTGGAAATCATTCATCTATCATTTATGTATTGATCATTCATCTATTATGTATCTATCGTCTATCTCTCAGCGATGATCTATGATTAAATCTTTTATCTGTGATTCATCTCTTTCATCTATTATTCATCTATCCATCCACCTCTCATCTGTCTATCAATCATCTATTAATTTATCCATCTATCTATATATCTATCATCTATCAATCATCAATTGACTATCTATCAATCATCTATAAATCATATGTCTATTCAAATCAGACAAAAATGTCTATCAACTATCAATCATGTCTATATCAACCATCATCTATCAATTTATCTCTCTATCATCTATCAACCATCTATCTATCTATCTATCTATCTATCTATCTATCTATCTATCTATCTATCATCTATCTATCTATCTATCTATCTATCTATCTATCATCTATCTATCTATCTATCTATCTATCTATCTATCTATCTATCTATGATCTATCTATCTATCATCTACTATCCTCTATCTATCTATCTATCATCTATCAATCATCTATCTATCTATCTATCTATCTATCTATCTATTATCTATCTATCTATCTATCTATCATCTATCTAACTATCTATCATCTATCTATCTATCTATCTATTATCTATCTATCTATCTATCTATCTATTATCTATCTATCTATCTATCATCTATCTAACTATCTATCATCTATCTATCTATCTATCTATCTATCTATCTATCTATCTATCTATCTAACTATCTATCATCTATCTATCTATCTATCTATTATCTATCTATCTATCTATCTATCTATCTATCTATCTATCATCTATCTAACTATCTATCATCTATCTATCTATCTATCTATCTATCTATTATCTATCTATCTATCATCTATCTAACTATCTATCATCTATCTATCTATCTATCTATCTATCTATCTATCTATCTATCTAACTATCTATCATCTATCTATCTATCTATCTATTATCTATCTATCTATCTATCTATCTATCTATCTATCTATCTATCTATCTATCTATCTATCTATCTATCATCTATCTAACTATCTATCATCTATCTATCTATCTATCTATCTATCTATCTATCTATCTAACTATCTATCATCTATCTATCTATCTATCTATTATCTATCTATCTATCTATCTATCTATCTATCATCTATCTAACTATCTATCATCTATCTATCTATCTATCTATCTATCTATTATCTATCTATCTATCTATCTATCTATCTATCTATCTACTATCTATCTATCTATCATCTATCTATCTATCTATCTATCTATCTATCTATCTATCTATCTATCTATCTATCTATCTATCTATTATCTATCTATCTATCTATCTATCTATCTAACTATCTATCATCTATCATCTATCTATCTATCTATCTATCTATCATCTATCTCTCTATCTATCTATCTATCTATCTATCTATCTATCTATCTATCTATCTATCTATCTATCTATCATCTATCAATCATCTATCAATCATATCTACTGTATATCAACCATCATCTATTAATTTATCTCTCTATCATCTATCAATCATCAATCAATCAACCATCAATAAATCATATATCTATCAACCATCTATCAATCATCGTTCAAGCAATCATACATCTTTCAATCAATCAATCAATCAATCAATCAAATATGTAATCACAGAAAACGTTACTGTTTTTGCTTTTGTTTTATAAAGCACTTTTTGCCGGCTCTGTTTTATGTTAGAAAAATTAAGTGAAACAATGAATAAAATGTTCTCTTTAAAATTCATACCCCTCACCATAATATTACATAGATCTACATTTTGCAGCAAAACCAGCTTTAAAGAGCAAGTAAAGTGTAAATAAATCACTTAGGTGCCAGCTCTATAATCGCTAAACTTAAACCCAAGGCCGGTGCTCCTCTTTGCTGATACATCAGGGTCTAGTCCTGCCAGTGCTGAACTGCACAGGCTAATGGCAGACAAGTCATTTACTTCACTGGTATTTATACGCCGGCACAGAAAAGCCTTCCACTTACTGAATGTGTGTGCGCTGACAGGCTGGCTTTGCTTCTCATAAGGATTAACTTGGATCAAGTACAAAGGACTGTTTTATTAATTACAGAGAAAAATAAAATCGTTCAAAAAAAAATTGGATTATTTGGATAAAGTGGAGTCTATGCGAGACAGCCTTTCTGCTATTTTGAGCTTTCTGGATAACAGATCCCATACCTGTATATATTATCTATAGATATAGAAAGAGAGAGTTATGATTATGTTTGAATAATATGTGAGGTTTAAGAGAAGGTCATTATAAAATGGGTTTAGAGGTGAGAATATTCTACTCCTCTAAATGTGCAACAGGGTTTTGAAACATATTTGGATTAGTGAGATGAGAGACAGAGGCTCTTAAACCTACAGAACGGAGACGCCAAACAAGTCAGCTTTCAGTTAATAACAAGGTTACCTTTCTACAAGTGATTATAATAAGTGTTTGCTCAAAAAATTAACCTTTTGGATCTTGAAACTTAAATCTTCGGCATCATGATGTCTCAACAGAGCCTGGGAATAACCTCGATGCTTCCATTAATGATCATCAGTGTTGAGTTGACTTGTGTAACACAAGGATTGTGAGATTTAGACCTTTTTGTCCTTTTTCCTCATGTCTCTTCTAGTAAAACATTACAAAGTAGTGTCTTTCAACTGATGTGTTTCACTGAGAGTCTGACTGATGACCCGGGAGGTATAGGAAACACTAGAACAGTGATCCCCAACCAGTAGCTTCTTAGTAACATTTTCGTCTCCAACCCCTTGGATGTTGCTCCCAGTGGCCTCAAAGCAGGGGCTTATTTTTGAATTCCAGGCTTGGAGGCAAGTTTTGGTTGTATAAAAACTAAGTATAGTGCCAAGTAGAGTCTCCTGTAGGCTGCCAGTCCACATAGGGGCAACCAAATAGCCAATCACAGCCCTTATTTGGCACCCCAAGGGAGTTTTTCATGATTGTGTTGCTCCCCAACTCTTTTTACATTTGAATGTAGCTCAAGGGTAAAAAAGGTTTGGAACCCCTGCACTAGAATACTGAAACCTTGCCATGAACGAGAGATGTGATACTTCCCAGCGCCTCTCTTACTGCTTTGCCTGGTGGATCCCCATGAACAGTGAAGAACCAAGAATCTTCATAGCAGAGGTCTAGGTGCTCTGTAGTAGGGATGGGTGAATTTATTCACAAGGCGCGAATTCGTGGCAAATTTGCACAATTCACCAAAAAAAAAAAATGTTGTCGCTGGCGACCAAAAAACGGACGCCGGCGTCAAAAAAAAGACGCCGGCATCGAAAAAAAAAGACGCTAGCGTCGTTTCGCAAATTTTTCGCCGTTTTACAAATTTCACTGGAAATTCGCAAATTTTTCAGCGAAGCGAAACATCGCGAATTCGCCCATCATTACTCTGTAGTAAATTCCCTGGAAGACATCACTTCTGAGATGCAATGGAGCCTGCACTTTCAGAGGGGCAGCGTTGTATATTAATATTTTATACTTATTATACATTTTATACATAATATACACCTGCCCAAGAAGACTGCAAGGTGCAGAGTATGAAAACGGACACACCTCCCCCCTAGTACTCAATGTGTGTTTGGGAGAGTAGTTGCCCAGTTATGCTTACCAGCAGGTCCGGACTGAGAATTAAAATAGGCCCTGGCATTTCAAGTACATAGCGGCCCAATCAGCCCAACAGAGGCTCAAACAGCCCCCACCAGCCCACTAAATACTGACTTTATATGGGACCTTATAGCAGCCCCTCTGGCATTGCCAGATTGCCAGTCCAGGCCTGCTTACCAGGTAAACATAAGTGGGTAACATGGTGGTGCCCTGGTTAGCACTTATGCCATGCAGCAGTAGGATCCAAGGTTCAATTCTAGCCAAGGAGTTTGTATGTTCCATGTCTGTATGTGTACCCCAATAACATACTCAATAACATACAGGCTAGTAACATAACTATAAAGGAAGCAGACCCCGAGTTTGTGTTTGGGGGGAGGAGGGGGTCTGCTTACTCTATAGGTGTAATGAACTCCTTTGAGCGGGAGGGAGGTTGCGCTGCAATGGGCTCCCCCGAAAATGGGGGAGGGGTGGGGTTGCATCTTATTTAAGCCACTGATAAAGGGAAGTTAAAGGACCAGTAACAGTAACATCAATTTTTTTTAAAAAAAAAAAACGTTAGTATACATTAAAAAAACCACCAAGACAAATTAAACTTTAAAATCGCAAAGTCTTTATTATGAATTAACTTACCGCATGCTCCTCTTCAAAAAGCGATCGGGCGATCCATTGTCTGGCGCTCAATTTCTCCTCCCTTCCTTTTAGGTGATAGCCTGGGAAGAGAAATCGAGCGCCGCACGATACATCGTCGCCCTGTCGCCTTTTCTGAAGAGGAGCGGAAGCGGAGTTTCGGTAACTTATTTCTTAATAAAGGCTTTGCGATTTTAAAGTTTAATTTGTCTTGGTGCTTTTTTTTTTTAAAAAAAAATATTTTTTTTTTGTTGTTATTGGTCGTTTCTGGGAGTTTGGGTACACGCTAAGATTCGGGGAGGTTTAGTCCCCCGGGCGACAAATCGCCTTTTGTTCGGGTGACTAAAAAGCATTCCCGTTGGCTAGAATCTAAACCACCAGCGGGATGGCACTCGGAGCACTTCATTATCTGAAGTCGACCAAAGTTTCCTTGTGAGGCAACTTTGGGTGAATTCGGAAAAGGAAGCACTACGAGTGCCATCCCGCCTGCGATTTACATTCTAGCCAGTGGGAAGGCTTTCTGGGGAAATTAGTCGCCTGAAGTAGAGGTGATTTGTCGCCAGGGCGACTAAATCTCCCCAAATCTTAGCGTGTACCCTTACCCTTTAGGACAATGTTTTATGTGTTATAACAGTTGCTAATGAAGGTGAAATTGCCCATCAAGCAGCGCCGAATCTAATGAAGACGCTGCCTGAGGCAGCTACTTAAATGCCGCCCCTCCCCTCGCAGGAACACTAGTGCGGAGAGCGCAACTGCGCTCTCTCGCACTAGTAAAGCCGAATTTCCGGTTTCAAAACCAAAAATTTGGCTCTTTAAAGTGACAGGAGCGGCTTTCTGCCGCCCTTGGAAACTTATCTGGGACTGCCGCCTAAGGCGAGCGCCTCAACTCGCCTCATTGGCTGAGTGCACCTGCCATTAAGCTGTGAGTCTCAGTTTCCCCAAGAGACCTGCTTATCTTAAATAGTTACAGTTGTATCTTTGCTTATCTTAAATTGTTAGAAATGTATCAAAATGCAGCTGCTCGCTGTTCTGGGCTCTCTGCCAAAAAGCCTCTTATTTTAATTAAATCAGAAACTTTGTATCTTTTTCTGGCATCAGTGCAGGAGATCAAAGAGAAACTCTGGACTTTTCAGGAAGAAACCCGGGGCTGCAGGCTGAGCCGTGAAAATCGGGACTGTCCTGCAGAAAATGAGACAGTTGGGAGGTATGTCTAAGGTCAATGGAATAAAGAAAGGGGGAAAAATTTGCCATGGCCACTTCAGTTTTATTCTATGACTTGCCGCTATGGATTTTTATTTTTTCCTTATTTATTTATTCCACTTTTTTCCTTATTTATTTATACTGCCATGAAACCTGGTGGTTTTGATTTACACATTCCAAATGTACCAACAGTCCAAAAATTTAAAAGGTTTAATAACGCCACCCGTTCCTGGTAATAGAGAATCAACGTATGAAATGAGCGAGACAGAAAGAATGGCAAAATGCATTACAATCAGAATATTGTAAATAGCCATTTTTGCTTAATGCTTTATGCGTTGGAAATCATTTCCCGACTTTGCCGTTGATTTATGAGAAAGCAGATAGGAAACGTCTATCACAAGTGTACGGTTTATAAATTGCATGTCAGGTTCAGAGGAAACACAGCATTTAGCCCACCGCAGGGGGGCATTTATTATTGTAAATTCTGCTCCAAAGGCTCAGTGCCTTCGAAGCAGCATTAAAACATTGGCACCAAGTATCGAAGCAGCTGTGGCTGATAAATAGAGGGAGATGGGAAGGTAATAGCTTAGGGTTACAGGCACATTGTGGTCTGTACATTTCCCCTCTTATTCATTAAAATGCAGCTTTAGCTACTGCAACTGCCGCCCTGAGACATGGAGCGTAACGAAGGAAATGCAAAAAAAGATTCAGGAGTCTCTGAACCCTGTTTTTGATGGGTCAACAGTGCTGAGAAGGTTTCAGAAAACAGTCTTCATATATAGTAGAACCCCAATATATACCCAGATTTTATGTTTTCTCATAATTGACAGTTTTGTCGCAGCCCCATTTAGGCAAGTTGCATTTTGTTCCTGGATTTAACTCCAATGTGATGAGGTCCCCGGGAAACATAAAACCGGGGTTCTACTGTATACAGTTTATCTTGGCTTTGACCAGAGCTGGATTTAAGGGGGACCAAATAGGGCTGACTGGCCATGACCCTACAAATACTTAGGCCTGTACAGAGTGGAAATTGTAGGAATGAAGAGTGGGGTCTTAGTAGTTAGAAGTAGGGAAAAATCCATATTCCATTTGACTACCAGACCACTCTGTCAATGACCTCGAATGGGGGTCCCCAACATTTCATTTTTACCCATGAGCCACATTCAAATGTAAAAGAGTTGGGGAGCAACACAAGCATCCAAAAGTTCTAGGGGTGCCAAATAAGGACTGTGGTTGACTATTGGTAGCTCCTATGTTGACTGTTAGCCTACAGTGAGCCCAGAATAGGGGTCCCTAACCTTTCTTTTTTACCCATGAGCCATGGGAAACATGAAATCAGGGTTCTACTGTATACAGTTTATCTTGGCTCTGACCAGAGCTGGATTTAAGGGGGTCCAAATAAGGCTGACTGGCTAAGACCCTACAAATACTTAGGGCCCTTGCAGAGTGGCAATTGTAGGAATGAAGAGTGGGGTCTTAGTAGTTAGTAGTAGGGAAAGACGGTGAAATAAAGGCATCAAATATTTATTTTCCATATTCCATTTGAAATACCAGTCCACTCTGTGAATGAGCCTCAAATGGGGGTCCCCAACATTTCTTTTTTACCCATGAGCCACATTCAAATGTAAAAAGAGTTGGGGAGCAACACAAGCATCCACAAGTTCTAGATGTGCCAAATAAGGGCTGTGATTGACTATTGGTGTAGCTCCTATGTTGACCCTTACAGTGTTAAATGACACTGTTTACACAGCAAATAATTCACTCAACAATATAAAATGTCATTCCTGAACCAACAAGTGTATTTAGTTGTAATATTGGTGTGTAGGTGCATCTCAGGTCATTTTGCCTGGTCATGTGATTTCAGAAAGAGCCAGCACTTTAGGATGGAACTGCTTTCTGGCAGGCTGTTGTTTCTCCTACTCAATGTAACTGAATGTGTCTCAGTGGGACCTGGATTTTACTATTGAGTGTTGTTCTTAGATCTACCAGGCAGCTGTTATCTTGTGTTAGGGAGCTGCTATCTGGTTACCTTCCAATTGCTCTGTTGCTAGGCTGCTGGGGGGGGGGTGGTATCACAGCTCCCTGGTAGGTGTGAGAATAGCATTCAATAGTAGTAATCCAAGTCCCACTGCAATGTATCCAGTTACACTGAGTTGGAGAAATAACAGCAGTAAAATATATTTGTTTGTTCAGGGATAATATTTTATATGGTACAGTAATTTAGAAATAAAAACTAAACCATAAAAATCATGATAGAATCCTCTCCCCATCTATAATTTATGGGACCTGGTGTATTCAGGATAAGGGATCTCTCCATAATTTGGATCTCCAAATGTCATTTAACATTAAATAAAGCCAAGAGGATTGTTTTGCCACCAAGATGGATTCACGCAGCTAAGTTATCATCAAGTACAAGGTTTACTATTACAGAGAAAAAGAAATTTGAAATATTATTTGCTCTAAATTAGATTTATTTCCCAGAATTTGGAGCTTTTGGAAATCAGGTTTCTGAATATGCATGTCGCCTTTCATGAGAAACTTTCTGAGATGCCAGCAGTGATCTTAAAGGAGAAGGAAAGCTACCAAGGCAGTTTATTGACAAGAGATTAGCCACAACAGTGCAAATTAGAATGCCATTTTTATTCATTAGAATGGTTTTCCATACCTGCATAAACAGCTCTAGACACTGTCTCTGTTTGTTTAGGATAGCAGCTGCCATATTAGCTTGTTGTGACATCACTTCCTGGCTGAGTCTCTCCCTGCTCACTTACAGCTCTGGGCTCAGATTACAGCAGGGAGGGGGAGAGAAGCAAACTGAGCATGCTCAAGCCCTAGCCCTGGAGGTTTAAGCTGAAAACAGTTAGTCTGATACAGAAGCCCATGAGTACACAATAGAAGGAAAGAAATGTGCTGTTTCTTTTGACAGAGGACTCAGAGCAGCATTACTTTGAGGGGTTACTGGTATATTTATATAGACCTTTCTGATAAAGCTTACTTACTTTTAACCTTTCCTTCTCCTTTAATGTTGGTTGGGTTTGGGGCAATGACTTGTGTATACACCCCCGAATCCTTTGTGAAAGATTTGGCTGAATACCGAACCGAATCCTAATTTGAATATGCAAATTAGAGATGGGAAGGGGAAAACATTTTTACTTCCTTATTTTGTGCCAAAAAGTCACACAATTTCCCTCCCCACTCCTAATTTGCATATGCAAATTAGGATTCTGATTCAGTTCGGCCGGGCAGAAGGATTTGGCCAAATCGGAATCCTGCTGAAAAAATCGTAATCCTGGATTCGATGCATCCCTAGTATGAATTATGTCATGTGCTCACTCCTGCTATTTCCATTTCAGCCTGCACTGCCAGTACAGGTATGGGATTCATTATCCGGAAACCTGTTATCCGGAAAGCCCCATTTTAATCAAATATTCAACATTTTTAAAAATGATTTCCCTTTTCTCTGTAAAAGTACCTTTTACTTTTACCCAAACTAAGATGTAATTAATCCTTATTGGAACCAAAACAGTCCTATGGAGTTTAATTAATGTTTAAATAATTTTAACAGATTTAAAGTATGGAGATCCAAATTATGGAAAGATCCCTTCTCCATCACCATCTTGTAACTTTGTTATACATCTTTGCAAGACTAAGACTGTGCACATGCTCAGTGTGGTCTGGGCTGCTTAGGGATCGTCATAAACAAAGCTGCTTGAGTTCTGCATGGCTGGGAAGTAAGGCGGGGGCTCCCCCTGCTGTTCATAAGTATGATTGTTTTCCTGCAGAGCAGTTAGGGACCGTCTGACAATTCCTATCCACAGCAGTAAATGAAGGGAGAATTTCACTGCATACAGTCAGGTTTCTTATAAAAACAGTACACATTTTTTAATTAAAATATATTGGAAATAGGTTTCTTTTTCATTAAAGACAGTAAAAATTGGATTTTATTTTTTTGACTTTAAATGCATTCTGTATGCCACTCACTAGGAAGGTGAGAATAAACAAATCGTAGCGGGGAAGTCAAGCCTCCTCTGATTCCTGCTGAAGGCCTGCGAGAAGAAGATTGTAATTAGATTGCTAAAACCCTGGATTCCAAGCTGTTCTGAAAATCACTTTTGAAAGTCTATTCATCTATCGTACCTTATATTTCTCTCCCAAGAGAAATTAAATTCACCAGGCACTGAGCTCTATAAAAATCAACTGCGTGAGGACAAACTGCCTTGGATTGTTCTTCTTGCCAAGCTGTTCCATCAGTCCATGAAGTTATATGTTGGAATGAGCCATGAAATGGCTTTGGGGGAGGTGGATCGGTTGGAAATGGCCCTTCGCAGAGACACGCCAACTTAATAGAAATTTGTTAACATCTATTTTTGGACAAGTCACTTAATCTCCAGGGCCTCGGGCACAAAACTTTGACTGTAGGCTCTACGGGGGTCTCTGAGGCTTCATAACGGCGTATAATTAATAGATCCACATGATAGGGCTCATTTACATATAAAAATGCAAAGTTCTACATGAACACAAAATGTACATTGATGCTATTAACATTGGCATCCAAACACCATGCACCCACCCAGTCGTTCCCTATAAATTGTGTAGATGGACAATAAAAAACCTGGAAATTTCTGGCAGTCGGGAACTGACAGTTATTCCAAGGTTCCCTTTATCAGGTTACATGCTTACCATGGACACTAGCTCCGTTATTCATGCCGCCAGATACAATACGAATCCAGTAAACCCAACTTGTGTAACGGTAATTTACATCCATGTAGGTGAATTGCGCTATAAGTTGCAGCAAATTTATTTAGCCATCTACTATTATGCTGGAACTCTATGGGAAAGTGCTGCATTGTAGATAAATACATGGCAATTAGCCCTATATATCGTATAGAGAATGTTTTTTTACTGGTAGGAGTTTGCTTTGGTTTAAGTGGCCAATTAATATTCTATAAAATATTAATACTATACGAGTATATACAAATACATTCAAGTGAAAGTAAATGCCTGTTCTAAATTGCCTTAAGTTGTTTTAAGACAATTTCAAGCAAACACAAGGGGGCACATTTACTAAGCTGGAGTGAAGGATTTGAAGTAAAAATACTTAGAATGTCGAAGTATTTTTTTGGGTACTTCGACCATCGAATAGGCTACTACGACCTTCGACTACGACTTCGATTCGAACTAAAAATCGCTTGACTATTCGACCATAGTCGAAGTACTGTCTCTTTAAAAAAAACTTTGACTACATACTTCGCCACTTTACCGAGCTACAATGTTAGCCTATGGGGACCTTCCCCATCAGTTTTCTAAGGTTTTTTTTTTTATCGAAGAAAAATCCATCGATCGATCAATTAAAATCCTTCGATCGAACGATTTTTACTTCGATCGATTGATCGTAGTATTTGCATTAAATCCTTCGAATTCGATATTCGAAGGATTTTACTTAGAGGGTTGAATTCGAGGGTTTATTAACCCTCAATATTCGACTCTTAGTAAATGTGCCCCATGGTGTAGCATTTCTATCCAAATTATTTGCTGAGCTTCAGTTCTCCTAAAGAAATAAAGTCTAAAACGAATAGCCACCTACTGGGCCAACCGCATAAATGAGGGTCAACAGAAATACTAAGGGGGCTATTTATCAAAGTCCGATTTTATCTCAACGTTTTGTGCTGCAAACTCTGATCAAATCCGCTTGGGTTTTTTATGCTTATTTATTATTACATTTTCCCGAAAATTAGCTTTGCAGGAAAAAAAATACAATTTTCATGATTTCTTCAGATTTTTTCACCCGAAAACTCCGATTTTTTGGGATTTTTCACTCAAAAACTTTGATTTCTTATATTTTTTGACTGAAAACTTCGGGGTATTGGGCGAAACCCAGCGCACATCAAAAAATCATTGGAACTTCTCCCATTGACTTATATGCAACCTCAACAGGTCTGAGAGGCCGGATTTTCTGATTTTGACTTTTTCATCCACAGGGTTTAATAAATTCTGAAAAATTTGTGATTTTTTTAAAAGTCAGATTTTATTAAAAAAAAAATCACAAATTTTTCGTGATTTCTGCATTCTGAGTTTAGTAAATAACCCCCTAAGTGTCGGACTGGCCCACCGAGATACCAGGAAAACCATTCCCAAATTATTTATGGGAAAAAAATGCATAATAATGGAAGAATATAGTAAGTGGACATAAAAGCCTAGGAGAATAAAGAGGTTGAGTGAGGGGGAATAATAGTTTGGAAAGTGGGCCCATGGTCTAAGTTTGATGGATAAAAAAGCACTATTTTTATGGAGCTATTTTTATGGAGTATTTGGTTTGTGGAATATTAGTTACTTTATATCTGCATCTCCATTTAAATTGACTGAGCAAATATAACTACATACAAGTGAAAGTAAATGCCTGTTTTAAATTGCCTTAAGTTGTTTTAAGACAATTTCAAGCAAACACAAGGGGGGACATTTACTAAGCTCGAGTGAAGAATTCGAAGTAAAAATACTTCGAATTTACAAGTATTTTTTTGGGTACTTCGACCATTGAATAGGCTACTACGACCTTCGACTACGACTTCGATTCGAACTAAAAATCGCTCAACTATTCGACCATAGTCGAAGCACTGTCTCTTTAAAAAAAACTTCGACTACATACTTCTCCACTTTACCGAGCTACAATGTTAGCCTAAGTTTTCTAAGGTTTTTTTTTATCGAAGAAAAATCCTTCGATCGATCGATTAAAATCCTTCGAATCGTTCGTTTAGAAGGATTTTATCGTTCGATCGAACAATTTTTACTTCGATTGATCGTAGTATTTGTGGTAAATCCTTCGAATTCGATATTCGAATTCAAAGGATTTTACTTTGAGGGTTTATTAACCCTCGATATTCGACCCTTAGTAAATGTGCCCTATGGTGTAGCATTTCTATCCAAATTATTTGTTGAGCTTCAGTTCTCTTAAAGAAATAAAGTCTAAAAAGAATCGCCACCTACTGGTCCAACTGCATATACAGTATGAGGGTCAAAGTCCCCTCCGGGCGGAGATCGTGACAGTTAGAGGCATTTTCTACACAGATACCTTAAATGTATCCGAGGTTCAATTTAACATATAATACCCCAAGGCATGATAAAAACAGTGAGTATCCCCTGCAAAATACCCCCAGCATACCTTGCAGGATATATGTAGTGCAAGTTTTATGTATAATACCCTACAACCCATGGCAGGAGAAAAATAGTGCCAATTCCATATATAACGCCCCCCGAATACTGCACTAACTTCCTGCATATTACCCACAACACATGACTAATAATACCCTTAGAATGCATGTCAGGATAAATACAGAGTTGATTATTTATAAAATAACCCCATAACACATGGCAGGGTAAATTTATCATGTTTAATACCACCATCTTGTTTGAAATTTACTGGTGTTGGTTTGGGGAGGCTTAGCCTTCCAAAGCCTTCATTAAAATCCTCCCATGAACAGCGACTACTAGCAAAAAGAGGAGGACATTTTTAAAGGAGATGGAAAGCTACCAAATCGGTTTATTGCCAATAGATTAGCCACAATAGTGCAAGCTATAAGACTATATTTATTCTGCAGAATGTTTTACCATACCTGAATAAACAGCTCTAGAAGCTCTCTGTTTGTTTAGGATAGCAGCTGCCATATTAGCTTGGTGTGACATCACTTCCTGCCTGAGTCTCTCCCTGCTCACTCATAGCTCTGGGCTCAGATTACAGCAGGAGGGAGAGAGGAGCAAACTGAGCATGCTCAAGCCCTAGCCCCGGAGGTTTAAGCTGAAAACAGGAAATCTGATACAGAAGCCTATGAGTACACAATAGAAGGAAAGAAATGTGCTGTTTCTTTTGACAGAGGACTCAGAGCAGCATTACTTTGAGGGGTTACTGGTGTATTTATATAGACCTTTATGATAAAGCTTACTTAGTTTTAGCCTTTCCTTCTCCTTTAAGGCACCCCAATAATTCTCATTCAGTTCTGACTTTCATATTTACTTCCAAAAACCTGAACACATTGGTCTCTTTAGGGTAGAAATTATTATTGCCACCAAATGTCCCTGTAACACTTTCAGTGATTTACACTAAATTCCATCATCCGGGCTCAACACGGGGGTTTACTTTAGGTGTCATTGTTCTGATATGTTTCTCCAGCCTGTAACGTGAATAGAAGCCCCAGGGAAGCGTTTGGCACACGGCATGACATTATTCCTAATGATAAAGAAAGATCCACGTTATGATATTACTTCAATAGTTATCACTTAAGTTTATGGCTGCAGACTTCAGTCGTTTTTAGTGCTTTAAAAGGAAGAAGTGTGACAGAAGAAGCAGCAAACGTTGATGTATCGCCTTCCTACAAGCCCGGCTCCCATTGTGCAGTATTAGGCGCTGACATTCCCCGAATTGGAAATTGACATATGTTGGGAAGTGCAGTTCCAGTTGACTTTCCGTGCGCGCCGCCATAGAGAACTCTTTTATTTCTTATTATTCAGACAATAAATCATTTAAGAAACAGAGAGAGAGAGAAAAGAAATAGAAATGTTTAACAGAAAAAGACAAGATCTTAAAATCGAATAAATTAAATAAACCTAGTTCTGTGACTTTGTTCAGCTTAAGGGTAAGTATTAGTGATAGGCGAATTTCTCCCATTTCGCTTCGCTTTGTGAAACTCGAACTTTGACGCCCGTGTCAACCGAATAGTGTTGATCGACTTTACCGACGCGCATCCACATTATAGTTTTAGAGAAGGGATGAAAGGATTTTGAAACCTACTAAGGACATCAGGATCAGGGCCGGCCTTAGGCCTATTGGACCAATTGGGCCCAATAGGGCCCCGCACCTCTGGGGGCCCCCCACTACAGGGCAGCACAGATAATATTTCCCTCAGCACATGATGCTGCCTGGCCTGCCCCAACTTTGAGAGTCCAGCCCATCCCCAAATCCATAGGTCCAGCCCACCCCCAACTCTGATAAGCCAGCCTATCCCCCAACTCCATAGGTCTAGCCTGCCCCCAACTCTCATAGGCCCAGCTTTCCTCCAACCTTGATAGGCCCTGCCTGCCCCCAATCCAACCAAGCCTGCTCCCAAGCTGAATCGGCCCAGCCTGCCCCAAACTAATTGGTCCAGTCCACTCTCCTATTTCTCCCTCTCTCTCTTACCCTGTGTGCCCCTATTATGTGCCCCTATTTCATCCCTCTCACTCTCTTACCTTGTCTGCCCCTTTCCTTTCTATTTTGTGCCTGTATGTCCTTATTTTCCTAAATACTTGGTGTGTCAGTAGCCAGCAACACTTTGTCTAGGGGCCCCGCCAACATGGTCCCAATTGGGCCCCACATTTGATATGATCAGCCCTGATCAGGATATCTATAATAAGTGATCATTTCAACGCCATGGCATAGTATTTGGGTTGGATTTGTGTTTCTTTCAGATTAATACATGTTGATCTGTTGGAATGGCCCTAATGGTTTCAGATACAACATAATCTTGAAGGACACCGACTTGCTCTCCTTGTCCCAACAAGGTCTTCTTCTGGACATCCACTGTAAGCAGAGCTAAGAGTGGCCTTATCAAATGTGGGAATTCACAGTGGAGCTTGAGGACAAAATCAATGATCTATATCCTATAAGTACTACACACAAAACACACTCCATGGATTTCCAAACTGTGCTCTGAGCTAAGCTGTAAGTCAAAGGTTGTTCAATGAAAGGCAGTCTGTCCAAGGTCTCTTGGGACTTTTTTTTATATGATTATAATAATGTTGTACTATATCATATTATTGTATCAATACAAAACAGAAATGAAAAGGACATTCAATCTGATAAATTTGGCATAACTGTAAGGAATCATCCCTCTGCTGGGTTTGAACCAGGGACCTTATGTATCGCTGCCTGTTGCCTTCCCTCTTCAATGTTCAGGCAGATTAGATGTATATAAACCTGTTCTGATGATCCTATGTGTAGCCCTGGCTCTGTTAATTATACTCAGCTGTTCTGCATTAATTGGCAGGTGCAGCTTATCCCTAATTAGCTCTCAGTGGAGGGCCCTTGTTTAAACCATGAACTGACTTCCCTCCCTGCCAGTTCATAGGTCTCCATACCTGCTGGACACCCGGACTACGTTTCCAATTTCCAAGTTCCAGTCTGATCCTGTTTCTGGACTTTCTCCTGTGCTGGTATTACCCTGTTATCAATGGGCGAAAGTTAAAGTTCACACTTTGATAAATACGCCTTTAAAAATCCCATAGAAATGAATGGAGAGTGGCGCAATTTCACTCTAGTGGCGGAACTTCACTATTAACTTCACTCTTTGATAAATATACCCCATTTACTTTATGTTGGCTAAATAAACTCTCTTACTGCAGGCATCCTTCTAGTCTTCTTCCCAGTCTACTCCCTCCTAATTTATACTTTAAATATTTATCCAGTGGTCCTTCTGGTCATTCCAGTTTATGGTTTGGGTTACTGGGCATGACAATAACTCTATAAGATCTGCTCATTTGCAGAGGTCACCAAACGAGTGAATCTTATATGTCCACCAAAGGTAGGCGATAGTGGGCTAATTACGATTGTTTAGCCCTGGGGCCAAAGGACCAGATTACAAGGACGGCCCTCGATCCGATGAGAAAATCAGACCTGTCTGATCCAAATCTGTCTAATTTTCGGGCAGATATCGGTGAGGGAGGCCCAACTGAGGGCACCATATATGGATAGAACCGGTAGCTTAAATCTGCCCATGTATGGCTACTTTTACTCTCTAGTTCCACAAATCTACATGTGGCAAACAAACCATACCCAAAACAGAACCTACCAGCCAGTGGCATAACTAGATGCTACGGCAAATTCAGTGTAGGGCCCCAAAATATTGATAAGTTGACCTAGTCTAGCAAGTTATATTAAAATTGCTCATTAAATAGGGCCTCGCTGGGGCCCCTACACTTCTGGGCCCCTCTTCATCTGCTATCAACCACAGTGATGCATAAAAATAATACATCAACTAATAGGAAATGTTATGAGCTCATTTCACACAAGAAAACTGTCATTGACTTGAGGAGAGCAGTGGATTGATGAGCCAACCTTTGACTCTGGGCCAGTGTTTTAGAGGTCCCTTTGCTTGTCTATGAGAAGACACATTGACCTCATGGCCACAATATGGCTTTCTGCCTCCCCACCAGGCTATGTACCAGGCTATGTACCAGGCTTTGTACCAGGCTATGTACCAGGCTATGGCAAGTCATTTGAGCACAGCTGCGGTCAATACGCTCCATGTGCCACAGGCCTAAAGGATTTCATCTCTTTTTGTGCGGATATCGACTAAATCCACAGGCAGTTGTTATTTGATCAGCGCGCCACTCCGAATAAATATAATTCTATTGTTCTGGTAACTATGATGTCTCCAAGCAATGTCCTGCTGAGATCTATAATAGCGCAGCGACAGGAGACCAGTTGCAACTTCCTACTTGTAGACAAGAAAGTGAAGGACATATAAACATATGGACATTTACAGTTTATTCTATATAAATGGCAAATACTGTTTCACATACGTCTAAATGGGAACCCATTGTGCAGAGTTTCACCACATCAATATTTTGTCTATATGAACCGATAAGTTGCGGCTTTAGCATCTGTGTTTATTTATTTCAGGCAAGTTTATTACATTGTTATTGACATGAGAGGCATCCGAACAGTCGCAAAGCAGGGCAGGCTCTGGCTTTCTTATTCAGAACAATTAAATTCACATTGGGGCCCATTCACTAAGCTCGAGTGAAGGAATAGAGGAAAAAAACTTCGATTTTCGAATGTTTTTTTTTGGCTACTTCGACCATCGAATTGGCTACTTCGACCTTCGACCTTCGAATCGAACGTTTCGAACTAAAAATCGTTTGACTATTCGACCATTCGATAATTGAAGGTACTGTCTCTTTAAAAAAAACTTCGACCCCCTAGTTCGATACCTAAAACCTACCGAGGCCAATGTTAGCCTATGGGGAAGGTCCCCATAGGCTTTCCAAGGTTTTTCTGATCGAATCCTTCGATCGATGGATTAAAATCCTTTGAATCGAAGGATTTAATCGTTCGATCGAACGATTATTCCTTCGATCGTTCGATAGAAGGAATTGCACAAAATCCTTCGACTTCGATATTCGAAGTCGAAGGATTTTAATTCGGCAGTCGAATATCGAGGGTTAATTAACCCTCGATATTCGACCCTAGGTAAATGTGCCCCTGTATGTGCTGAATAGTGATGGGCAAATTTATTCTGCAGGCATGGATTTGCGGCAAATTTCCACATTTCGCCGCCCGCGAATGTTTTTGCGTCACATCAGTGAAAATTTGCCGTGGAAAATTTGCTGCAACAAAAGAAAATTGTTGCGTGTCAAAATTGTCTCACACCCATTGACTTGAATGCATTTGGACAAAAGAGTCGCACATAAAAAAAAATTGTCTCTCGTGTTAAAATTTTCGCAAGTCAAAATTATTTTGATGCCCATTGACTTCAATGCGTTTCGCACATTTTTCCGGAGTTTCGTGAATTTTTCAGCGAAGTGAAACGAAACGGGACAGATTCACCTATCACTAGTGCTGAATAGCCGCAGCAATCCCCTTTTCTGTTTCCACTGCAGACTTACTGGTAAAAGTATAGGATCCCTTATCTGGAAACCCATTATCCAGAAAGCTCCGAATTACGGAAAGGCCGTCTCCAATAGACCCCATTTTATCTAAATAATCCAAATTTTTAAAAAGGATTATCTTTTTTCTGTGTAATAATAAAACAGTAGCTTGTACTTGATCCCAACTAAGATATAATTAATCCTCATTGGAAGCAAAACCAGCCAGCAAAACCAGCCTACGGAAAGATCCATTATCCGGAAAGCCCCAGGTCCCAAGCATTCTGGATAGCAGGTCCCATACCTGTGCTTAGTGATCCATTGCTCTAATGAAGTCTGGGAGTTGTAGTTTAATTGCAGGGATGCTGTTTGCCCACACCTGTCGAATTCTTTTGATGAATGAAAAGGGGGCATTTACATGTGTTTTGGGATATGGTTCCAGATAGAAGGACATTGGAGCAGATTGCATTTTTGTAATAACATTCATTTAAGCACCCTGCACCCACTTTAAAGCACCAGTAGGGGCTTAACAAGGATTTATTTGGTAACGCAACAAAATCTTTCGGCTAGTGCCACTTGTAGATCTCAGCCTGCGGAGAAATGCTACTGTAGCTGGCAACCTGCTCTTCGACTATACGATGTGCCTGTACCTGATGCATTGGCTCGGCCCGGGTGCCGGATGACACGGTGAAATACGAGATTCTGCTTTTTGCATCTATATCGCTGCATCTTCGTGCCCTCAGCCTGGGCAATGTATTCCAAGTGTAGGCACATTGTATAGCGGAGGAGCAGATTTCTCCACTACATATGGCACAAGCCTTAGGATGACTTGTCCTCAAAGATATATTGAGATTGTGCATCAGTCAGGGTTCCATAGACTCCTCCATATTGTTAAAGGCAATACACGGGCATATCAGGTATGCTCTCATCAGTATGGCTGCTTTTCTATGGTTCCAATCATTCCTGTTCTTCGGAGCTGCAGCTCTTCTTCACTGATGCACCCAAGCAATTTTCAAACCTGGCAAACCCCGAACTGAGCAATATTGTACATGGATATCGGACTGGATCGATGGGCCCCCCATACATGCAAAGATAATAGTGCCACGTTTTTAGGGTCATTTACACCTGCAAGTGCAGGGAGCAAAGTGCAATTTTGAACATTCACTTTTTTTTATCGAAAGCCATGGTCGTGCTTTCATTGCACCCAAAATGCACTGTGCCAAAAGTGCAAAGTGTGAGTGCCATCCAGTGAGCCCTACCTGAAAGCATGGGCTCCCAAAATACTCTAGAGCCCCAGGCCATAGGCGTCTAAAGTCTGTGGGCTCACCTTCACCGAAGCTAGGGTTGGCCCCACCATCCCCGACCCCCCGGCACAAAGGGCACAGACAGGGGGCAAGGGCCTTCAGACTCTCCCTTGCCCAGTTCTTTCTATGGAAGTGTGTTGTGTGCAAGGAATTGTGGGAACCATAAATCTACTGTCTGGTCTGTTAGCATTAAATGTTCTCAAAATTCATTGTGGATTCCATTTGAGCAAGTGTATGTTTGAATATTAATAAAAACAACGAAAGAAAGAGAAATCATTTCATCATTAAGGGGATTATTTATCAAAATCATAAGTTTTCTGATTTTTTTTAATAAAAAAAGTCCGACCAAACTAGAATCCACCATTTGACCTTATTAATTATTAAAAAAAGCTTGATTTAATCGGTTCGGGTAAAAACTTGATAAAATTGATAATAAATCTGGCTTTTTTTCCCGAAAAGGTCAGATTTTCGGGCTAATTCCAGTTAAGACCACAGAAACTTCAAAATAGATTAGGGACCTCTCCCATAGACTTATACACAACCTCGGCAGGTCTGAGATGGTGGATTTTCAGATTCGGGCTTTTTGCTGCATCAGACGTTAATAAATCTCGAAAAATTCTAATTTAAATTAAAAATAAAATAAAACAGAATTGGAGTTTAGTGAATAAACCCCTTAGACTTTTCCCTGAATATGTTTTATTATGTAAATATGTTTCATTCTTTTTCTATTCACAATGAGTTGCTGGAATGAGAAGGAGTTGTAATAGTGTCAGTGCACAACATGGCATGTTATTGGCAAATCCTGCAAGGCTGGCACAGTTCAAATATCAGCAAATCACCCAGGATCACAAAGAACCAATTGCATTAATGCTGGCAAATGATACGGCTGTTTGGATGGCAGTGCGGATGTTGATCAACAATGGAAGCAATCCGCCACCCAGCTAGAGCCACGAAGACTTGAGGATGGGAAAAGGATCATTGGCTCAATGGAGAAAAAAACCTGGATCATACAGGTTGCTAAATGAACAATTTCAATTTTATACTGCCGTAAAGACAAGGACCCACCGTTGTGAAGCAGTTATTGCAACCAACAATTTCATGAGTTCTGGAAGAGATGGACTGAGAGGCCAATGCCACGCCAACCAGTAGTTGCTGCAAACCAGAACCAGCAAGTTCCTTTAACCCGAAGGAGAATTGGGATCACTGCTAGCAATCTGGTCTGTAAAAGGCTCTCAATAGTATTTTAATATCAGAGATACAAATTCTGCATTATTAAGTGCTTTCAAGGTGCCTTATTCTCATTTCATAAGCACTAGAAATACCGTGTATACTCGAGTATAAGCCGTCCCGAGTATAAGCCGAGGTACCTTATTTTACCTCCAAAAACTCTGAAAGCTTATTGACTTAAGGTATAAGCCTAGTGTGAGAAATGCAGCAGCTTCTGGTAAGTTTCAATCATAAAATTGAGGGTTTCTGCTCCCATTGGAGGTGCCGGCGTCTCGTTTTTGGATGCCGACGACCATTCTTGGACGCCGGCGAATATTCTTGGAGACTATTCTTGGACGCCGGCGACTATTCTTAGGCGCAGGGACTATTCTTAAATGCCGGTGACTATCCTTAGACGCCAGCGACCGTTTTTGCGCTTGAACCGAGTATAAGCCGAGGTAGAGTTTTTCAGCATATTTTGGGGGCTGAAAAACTGGGCTTATACTCGAGTATATACGGTAGTAATAATGGGTGGAAAGTTTTGCTAACTACACCAACCAATCAGCAAGTTCCATTTACTGCTCTTATATTTGAATGGGTTGTTTACTGTGGGTCATTTGACCCAGAGAAAACTGTTGTATATACAGAATGTGTCTAGTAGCAATCCCAGGTTAGTTTATTTTTAGTGCCCTGTTAAAAAAAATCCATTATCAATTTTCTTGTAACAGGGTTATTCATTTAAAGTGCTTTTATTTATTTATTATTGTTATTATTAATGAAAAGATTAGGAGTCAGCCCACCCAGCATATAAAAATAAACATGGGAAAGAGATGAAAGAAATGACAAATAGCCAAATAGCTAAAAAAGAATGGATCCCCCTTTATAAATGATCTCAAGAAGTTCTGAAGCACTAACTGTAGCCTTTAGAGCAGTGGTTCCCAAACTGGAGGTGCTTGAGCTTTTGAAGGGAGGTTAAGCCTGGAGGCCAGATAGAGCAAGATTTGGGGAGAAAATCTACTTACTCAGCTAGAGCCATCTGAGAGTCCAAATTGAAGGTCAATTCAGAGTAAAAACTTTCTTTTCTACTGGAGGTGCTTGAGCTTTGTAAGGGAGGTTTAGCCTGGAGGCCAGATAGAGCAAGATTTGGGGAGAAAATTTACTTACTCAGCTAGAGCCACCAAATTGAAGGTCAATTCAGAGTAAAAACTTTATTTTATACTGGAGGTGCTTGAGCTTTTGAAGGGAGGTTAAGCCTGGAGGCCAGATAGAGTAAGATTTGGGGAGAAAATCTACTTACTCAGCTAGAGCCACCAAATTGAAGGTCCATTCAGAGTAAAAACTTTATTTTCTACATATCCTTGGAACTGTGACTGAATGCAGATACATCAATCATTTCTTCTATCTGTCACCTTGTCACAAGCTAAGGAAACCTTGGCCAATGGTTGGGCTTTCAAAGATTTGGAAGGCACTGTTTTAGGTAATTGTCCGTAAGTTCTGAAACAGAATCTGTAGCTTTTAGGGTTCTTGGGTAGTTCTGGGCAGTTAAAGCACCAGAGTTTTTAAGTAGACCAAAAACATGGCGTTGTGTCCAAAACCGCCCCTTATAGACTAACAATGTAGTTATCAAATACCATAACTCCATACTGCCATTTTCGTTTATGGGAGGCTGATTCTGCCACATTTTAAGGCGCCATTGAAGAAATGAAACATAAAATACTCATATAATCATCCTTAAATTAGAAGTCTGTGGGGTGGACAGAAGCCTCTAGCAGAAGCAAGAGGTAAGTGGTCATGAAATCAGTTTTTTTGTCCAGTTCCTACATCATCTCCTTTGGTTTATATCTCAAGGAAATCTGATGGATTATGCACCATGGCCCTTAACTTCATCATTAGGTTCAATTAATAACAAATATGGGGCCAACTTCAGCACCAAGCCCTGCTAGACGATATTTTTTCACTTGATCCTAAGGAAAACAGTTCAGCTAAAAATTTGAATCCCAGTTCCCACTCGTATGTAGACACAAATAAACCTGGAAGTAATGTTTTGCATAAGAAAAGTCATGCTTATTTTACTGCCTATATATAGGAAAATAAAACCATGATAAACCTGCCTTACAGACTGAGTGTATTTGTTCTTTAACAAGATCATTTTACATTGAAGGAAAGTGCAGCTATTAATGTATTTCAAGGGGTATTTTATTCTCTGCTGCATTTTCCTATCATTCTACCATAATAAAGATTTGCTTCTTAAATATATATAATTATGCTTAAATGTTTTTTTTTTCTTCCCTGAAATGTACTCCGATTTGACAGGAACGTCTTACAGTAGACTTCAGCAAATTACCAATCACGGAGCAAGTCAATGAAAACCTCATGTTTATCAGCCTCTAATTTCAAAGTATTTGACTCCGCACACAATATCCGCGCTTATTAGCCTAGAATTAATGGCAATTGAAGGAAAAACTAAAGTGTAACAGAAGTTCTTTGTCTCAAGAAATACCAAAGTGTTACTTTATATTTGGTTTAATTGTTTTTTTCAAAATAAATGACGGGCGCGTAGACAAAAGGAGACGGGTTTCTAATGTGCACCAGACCGATGGTAATGAAACGCTAGTGTCATGTATCAAGTAATACAAACCATGAGATAATGGTATGGTTCTCTTTATACAAATCAAGTTGAAGCATTACGTAAAAGAACAGAAAACCATATTTT
This sequence comes from Xenopus laevis, assembly GCF_017654675.1. Lineage (NCBI taxonomy): Eukaryota > Metazoa > Chordata > Amphibia > Anura > Pipidae > Xenopus > Xenopus laevis. The sequence goes on from NC_054380.1 coordinate 4,728,120, forward strand.
TCCTTCTTAACCCAACATAATTATAAAAGGGAAAAACAGCTAAATGCTACCGATCGTATAAAGCTGGAAGAACTTCATCAGATGTTTATTTTAACACTCTAGTAATGCCGGCAAAACTATTACCAATCACCCCTGGTTGTAATTTTATGGGAGGGGGGGAATAAAAATATCTCTATGAGAGAGATTACAGTCTGTGTGGCCTTTCTCAGAAGCAATTCCAAAGCCTGTTATCTTAAACACCGTCATTATGTGGAACAAACACAAAAAGAATAAATCAAAACCTGAACAAGCGATAAGGTAGGCAAGAAGATAGAAAGATCAGAATTTTTGTAGTCAATTTATTTTTACAAAAATTATACATGCTCCTTTATTGTGTGTGAGTTGATTTTATCACTTAAAATGGATATTTTTTTTAATTTAATTTAATTTTTTTTTTTAGCTTTGTCTTCCTTTATAAGTGATAATTTGTAAGGCAGGGCTGCCAAGTTTGCACCCACCCGGCATCTGTTGATTCCACTTTTTCTTTGCTCAGGGAGGCAATTTATTCTAGGTTGCCACTTTTTATAAGATTTGGATTGGGCCGACTCCTTAGAAGGCAACTAAACTAAACGTGAACCCCTTTAATAGAAATGGTATTGCTGTGTATAATTTTTTTTTTTTTTTTTTTTTACTAATCTGGAATTATCTTGCAAATCTCAATATATTTTTGGTGATTTATTTTATATTGGATTTTAACAAGTAAAAGATAGAGGTGTAGAACATAGGGGCAGATGTATCAAGGGTCGAATATCGAGGGTTAATTAACCCTCGATATTCGACTGCCGAATTAATATCGAAGTGAAGGATTTTGCGCAATTCGTTCAATGGAACGATCGAAGGAATAATTGTTCGATCGAACGATTAAATCCTTTGAATCGAACGATTCGAAGGATTTTAATCCATCGATCGAAGGATTATTCTTCGATCAAAAAATTGTTAGCAAGCCTATGGGGACCTTCCCCAAAGGCTAACATCGGCCTCGGTAGGTTATAGGTGGCGAACTAGGGGGTCGAAGAAATTTTTAAAGCGACAGTACTTCAATTATCGAATAGTCGAACGATTTTTAGTTCGAATCGTTGGAAGGTTGTAGTCGAAGGTCGAAGTAGCCATATTCGACCATTCGAAATTCAAACTTTTTTTCCTCTATTCCTTCACTCGAACTTAGTGAATGGGCCCCATAGTATGGGATAGAATAAGAATAGTATCAAAGTAGATAAAGAAAGGAAATACTGTTATTGAGAGTTCTTGCACAATATCTCAAGTATAGCAGAAAGCAAACTATATACAATTTGGGAAGAAAACAGCAAGCCTAAGATAACAGTGGCATAAATATACAACTTTTTGAAATGTAGTGGGTTACATTCCTGTATGGTTCTCTATAGTATGAAAGAAAATAAACATAAAAATATAAGAAAAAGCAAATATTGGGGATGTAAGGAGCTATATTTCCAATATCAATGTGAATGATACGTCTGGTGTAGCAAATCTATATTTATTAACCTTAAATTTCTCAAATGTTTTACCATGTTTACGAAAGTTCGCAAATGAGTTTATCCCAGCTGAGATCAAGTTGAATGCCACATTGATCTGCCAACACAACCTCTTCAGAGAAACTGCTCCCAAATATTTATAATACTGAAGATGACATCTCATTTTTTAGTGTCTACTGTTGCTAAATCTATTATTTAACAATAATCCAGGATCAGGGATCCATTTATGACCCATGAAGCTTAGGCCAGGAGGACTTTTTGCATCATTTAATCATCTCTAAAAGTATCCTTTCATAGTCCAGTTTTTAGGTGGGAAGAAAAAGCAAATCACTGGCACACAACAGGGGTAGTGCTGACAGTGCAAACCCTTGCTAGTTTATTGTGGGGTGCAATGTTTTGTGGTAAAGCCTCCAAAATGTTGCACCCCGCAATAAACTAGCAAGGGCCTGCACTGTAAGCACTACCCCTGTGTGCCAGTGATTTGCTTTTTTCCATGTTGGTTGTGAGGTTGCCAATTCCTCTTCCACTGTGCACCAGGATCTATCAAAATGGAGCACCAGGGTGTGAGAGCGTGACTTTCTTTCTGCCAGTTTTTAGTTGGCCATACACAGGTGATTTTAGCTGCCGATTTGGCTCCCTCAGTCCCAGTCACCAGATTATCTGTCCATGTACAGGGCACTCCAACTGGCTTACTGTCAGGTATTGCTGGGATTTGAGCCGGGGACCTTTGGGTTTCTGGCTCGATACCTTAACCATTTGGCCAGGTGAGCAGCCTGTAGGGTTACTCGCTATGTGTAACCTGGCCTCTGCAGTCCCAGCCCAGCTGCCGCCTGATTGGCCTCTCCAGCCCCAGCTCAGCTGCAGCCTGTTTTGGCATCTACAGCCCCAACCCAGCTGCTGCCTAGCTTAATCAGCCAATCAGGGCTGACTCTTCCCTATTTAAGGGCAGCACTCAGACCACTCCTTGCCAGAGCATTGTATGTTTTCCTAGTACTGCGGCAGCGCCCCTAACTAGGTAGTTCTAGCTCTTGCCCCTTTTCCCTTATTATTCCGCCTTGCCTTGCCTTGCCTTGTCTGCCTGTCCTCCTCTTGCTATCTTGCTCCAGTCCTCCTCTTGCTATCTTGCTCCAGTCCTCCTCTTGCTATCTTGCTCCAGTCCTCCTCTTGCTATCTTGTTCCCAGTCCTCTCTTGCTATATCTTGCTCCCAGTCCTCTCTTGCTATATCTTGCTCCCAGTCCTCTCTTGCTATCCACTCTAGTCTCCTTCTGCACTCTATCCCAAGTTTGATCTGATCTACGCCCGCACCGTCCTGTCCCTTCCAGTCTGTTCCTGTTGAGTCGTCGCCCTCTTCTTCCTTCCTAGTCCAGTCCTGATCTTCGCCCTCTCCGTCCTGTTCTGCACCTGATCCAGACTGACTCTTCGCCCGCATCAACCTGTTCCTGCTTTCCCTTCAAGTGTTCCCTAGGCACATACAGCTCCTGCCTCAAGGACTCGCCCTTTCCCTTCAGTCTCTACAGCGCCCCCTACCTAATCCTTGACACTTACTAGATCAATTTTGCCCAAATATTGATCGGATTGCTTTAAAAATTTCCACATGATGACCACACCAGCTCGTTGATGCAGTCCTTGCCCTGATGACCTGTATCATTGTGATTCAATCATTAGATCAGTCTGATATTGGCTACATCAAGGTGGGCATATTGAGGTCACAAAACGTGTGCATTTTGTATCGTGTGACCAGCTTTAGGCACAGTGAAAAAAAAACTTTCACAATAAAAATACAACTTCTCAGAATTACTGTTAAGATCAATGGATATTCTTTATTGCAGAAAACTGACCATCGCTGATAAGAAGTGCATAAAAAGACATAGGGGTGTTTTGGATAAATTAAATTATATTTGTATTGAGTAGCTACGGCCAAAATATGACATAGGTTAAAAAATGGAGCAGCAGGTTGATTTTTAAGTCATTTTACTTTATGTCTTTAACATCATGACCTCGTCATCAAACAACAGACATAAATATTCTACAAATTCCATGATCCTTATACATGCTTAGTGATGTCATTAGTTACAGCGTGTCCTTAATGATATCATTTGTGTCACACTGCAAACTGAAATATTTGTACTATACGATTATTCACACGGTTATAAAATAAAGGATATAACCTCAAGATTCAACAACCTGTATAAATAGTATATAAATATATAATATGGTCATGGAGCTCCTCGGTGACATCTAATTTTCTGATATTGTACAATAGGGGGGTACATTATTTCATATATAAATATTTTATTAAGATGTGAGATAATATCATGAAAATAGAGTCCGGTTACAAGGTGCGATAAATGTGCAACCTTCTTGAATTTTAAATATGACCCTTGTTTATCCTAATTGATTTAGGGGGTGTTTAGTAGAGGGCGTAATATCTCATATAAGAGGGCGTAATGTTTTATAACAGTTCAGTAGAGGGAGTAATGTTTCACATCAGGAGGACATGTCCAAAAACAATAAACCATACTTCATGTAGCCACCTTGAAACCTTCTCTTGGTTCTGCTGAGTATCTAAGAGTCTTCTCATCTGCCTGTAGCAGGTACTTCTGTAATGTTAGAGGTCTCACTAGCACTGAAAGCAGGTCTTGCATTTTTGGAAAAGTTGCCACGGGCTCCCTTGTCCCAATGGCTTAATAGGGGACTTAAAAAAAACAATTAGAGGGTTATTTATTTATAAGTCCAAATGTATCTCAATATTTTCTGCTACAAACTCCAATCAAACCCCCTTGGGTTTTTTATGCTTATTTATTATTACATTTTCCCGAAAATTTGCTTTGCGGGAAAAAATATGATTTTTCACCTGATTTTGACAGGTTTTTTTCGGATTTTCACCTGAAAACTCAGATTTTCGCCAAAAAACTCAGAAAACTTTGGGGTACTGCACGAAACCCAGCACACATCAAAAACTCATTGGGACTTCTCCCATTAACTTCTATGCAACCTCGGCAGGTCGGAGATGACGGATTTTCTGATTCAGACTTTTCCATCCTCACGGTTTAATAAATTCCACGAAATTCGTGATTTTCTAAAAGTCTGATTTTATAATAAAAAAATCACGTATTTTTCGTGACTGTTGCATTCAGAGTTTAGTGAATAGCCCCCTTATTGTACTATTAACATATGCATCACAACAAACTATTAAAACAAATGTTCGTTTCTAAACTTTGCGTTTGAAAGCGTGCCATATGCTTCAAAAATCAAATCCCTTTCTGACGGACAGGTGGTTGTCTGTAGCAGAACAACAGTCGATACAAGCAAGAAAACGTGGAATGCCGACAGAAGGATATTAAGATATTGTTTGTGCGGTTATGTAAAAGTCGCCCAGCGCTGAATACTAATGCACCGATATGTTTTACGCTAAACATCTGTTTCAAGATATACACGGCTCTTCCAATAAACATGCTCATTTACATTAATGGCTGTTGGAGAAGCAAGCGGAGACGTGGCATGTTCCGTGGTAAAAGGGTATTTTTATATGCACCAATTATGTCATTAGCTGAAACGGCAGCCCAAGATTGATACATTTTAATAACAAAATGCTGCTCTTGATTTAGGCCCATCTGTCGTTTGTTATTACTTAACAAGGTGATTTTCAAACATTCCGACCCTACTGGCATTATTCCATCTTTGCAAAACCTCCGGAGCCACCCTTGAGCTGTGCATTGATTTTTAATTTATTTAAATTCAATTTAAACTTATTTATGGGCAATTTTTGTACCCCAGCACTTGCACCTCTTCCCATATATCAAATATCTAACGTTTCCCATTTTTATTTTGCACCTCCCAAATCATTCATGGTAAGGGCAGCAGCAAGTCTCCAATCAGAGAGGGTGGCATAAAAAAAATAAATAAATTAATCCTCAATATTTAAGCTGGAAACCACGTGAAATAAACTCAGCACCGATGGACGTATAAACCATTTAGCACTGGATACGGTGACTTTCAGACATCCAATGGATTTAGACCGTGTTCATTCATAATCACATTGTTTACGGACACCCACAGTTTTTTATTTTAGAATCACAGCAGATTTTTTTGCAAGGTCTCTAGAACCAAAAAAAAAAAAAAAAAACAGTCAACTTTTCTCAGCAGCTTCGAGTTGAAATAGAATGGACTTGCTGCTAATTGTTTTAGAAGCCGTCTGTGATTATGTTTCTGCGTGACTTGAGTCATGAATGGGGGAATATTTTAACCAGACATTTCTGATTAGTTTGGGGTTTTGAGTTGGCCCTCCTGAAATATTTTCCATGTTCGATTTTCGTTCCAAAAATGATGCAATCACAAGGATCCAAAAGAACATTCTAGTTGGAACAACAACTATCAATTAAACCCATGTGTTTTTAATTGAAATGTAAAGCAAAACAATCCCTTGTAACCTATTCACTAACAGTTATGTTGCAGCCTAGTGAATATTCCCCTATGATTTTACTTTCTAGTGAATGCAGTTAAAATTCAGCCAATTCGAAACTACACATTTTTCCCTTTTCTCCAACAAAATAAGAGGTTCAACAACACTACATTATCAGGTGTTTATTACCAGCCAATTGATTTACAACACCATCCAACACAATCGGGAATGTAGTAAGAGAAATAGGACACTGATTTCATATCAAGCACAAAGTTCTTGGCATCTGTGGGTTATGGAACCAAGTTCTGACGGTGGCTGAGACTCATAGGAAGTGATAGGTGAATTTTGCCGCGAAACGCATTGACGTCAATGCCGGTCAAAATTATGTTGATGCCCGCAACAATTTTTAGAACGTGGGCCTATTTTGTACAAATGCATTTAACTGAAAGGGGATTTTTTGCCTGTAAATTTTCACCGCAGTTTCGCAAATTTATTTGAACGAAGGGCAAAACTAATTCACGCCTGGTGAATTGATTTGCCCATTACTACTTAAAGGTCATAAAAGGGATAAAAGGAGGAAGGATGAACTTTCCTAAAATGTTATCCTTTGTGAGACCCCCTTTAAAGTATGTTAAGTTCAAGCTACAAAGCCATCATTTATGTAAGGACACTCCCTAGGTCCAGAACATTGGTCCCCAACCAGTGGCTCACAAGTAACATGTTGCTCACCAACCAAGTAGATGTTGCTCCCAGTGGCCTCAAAGCAGGTGCTTCATTTTGAATTCCAGGCTGGGAGGCAAGTTTTGGTTACATAAAAAACAGGTTTACTGCCAAACAGAGTCTCTCCTGTAGGCTACCAGTCCACTTAGGGGCTACTAAATCACCAATCACAGCCTTTATTTGGCACCCACAGGAACTTCTTTCATGCATGTGTTGTTCCCCAACTCTTTTTATATTGGAACATGGCTCATATGTAAAAAAAAAAAGGTTGGGGATCCCTGACCCAGAACATCTCCTAGACACGTAAATGTGCATTTGAATGCCAACATAGAGGATTCTGTGCAACCCTAGTGGAATCCATTAAGAGGTAACTAACTAACAATATTTAGCAAGCAGCAAGTTTATGAGGCCTTCACATCTATATATTTATCTGTCAGATCTATTGAGTTGAGCTTCAAGAGTTATACATGAGTTAGTTGTGGAGGGGACAGCACACCATAATGCGGTTACAGGTTTGGTTACTAAATAGTGGAAATAAAGGTCAAGTGCAGCTAGATCACCAGCCTCAGTCAGACATTAGCTGTAGAAGCCCCACCAATAAAAATAATTTATAAGAGATTTCGTTTTTTGGAAAAACACAAGGGGATACAGGCCTGATGAGACCTGAGTGGATGACTTATTCCCATTATATGAATAAGTAAATAAAACTGCTGATTGCTATTACATTACTGCTACTACACCTGGGACATATTTTGCCCCATTTACGATATTACCTGGTGTTTTTAAGTAACTACTTGATGTAGAGTCCTGAGTGGGTCCATTTTTTGGAACCCGTACCCGCAAGCTGCAATCCACAACCCGGACCTGCAACCTGCATTCTTACCCGCTTGGAACTACTACCCGACCCGCAAGTACCTCACCCGCAACCCGGACCTGCTGACCAGCAAGAATCAGTAAGTGCTGTCATTGTAAACGGGAAGTGACATCATCTGAAGTAGACGTGATCAGAAAAAAAGGAGTAAAACAGGAAGTGACATCATCGGAAGTAGACGTGATCAGAAAAAAAAGAGTAGAAGTCGCTATTGAGAAGACCATTGGCCCAACCTGCGACCCGCAGAACCGCCGGCCCACGTCTATACCCGCACCTGGAACTTCTACCCACAACGCGCAGGGTACCGCAGGTTTTTGCGGGTAAGTGCTGTCATTGTAAACTGGAAGTGACCATCTGAAGTAGACGTGATCAGAAAAAAAGGAGTAAACCCGGAAGTGACATCATCGGAAGTAGACATGATCAGAAAAAATAGAGTAAAAGTCGCTATTGAGAAGACCAGTGGCCCAACCCGCAACCCGCAGAACGGCCGGCCCACTTCTATACCCGCACCCGGAACTTCTACCCACAACGCACAGGGTACCACATGTTTTTGCGGGTAACCCACGGGTACCCGACCCGCTGCAGGACTCTAACTTGATGTGCCAAACTGATCCTCCAGATTGCTTCTTCTTCCAGAAGTTGTAGAAAGCTAATGCGAAATAACTGAACATTACGACTTACTTTTGTTATTTAGCTCCTCGGTTTAATTTCACAAACACAAGTTATAAAATTCTTCATGTGTGATTTAAAAAAAAAAAATATGAAAAAATAAGCCCAGATATCTAACAGTCCTCCTCCCACATTGCACAAAGCCGATATAAGGAAAAAAAACCCAAGTAATTGCTCTGTTCTATTTTGAGTCTTTTGGCAATGTGTGCGGAGCCAGATGTTTGCGAGCAGAACACATGGAAGGCTCTAATTTATAAGATAAAAGGTATGGGGGTCATAGAAAGCAAAGGTCCGTAGCGATGCAAGGCTCCACTTTGTAAATCAAAAGAAAATGCGAGATAAATGATGCTACTTTCCCTTTTCTTTACCATGTACAAAGCTTTAATAAGTTCACTTTAAAAGAAAAACTGAACTTGGTATTTTTCTTTTTCAGATTTCTGCTCAAATAACATCTTTTGACATTTATAGTTAATGAGACCCTGATAGCTACAAACACAAGTCTTGCTTTATAGCAGAGCTTTAGAAGTTAGTTACATCTTGCGCTCGGCTTATGTCGATGATTTACTTTATATCGTTTTTCGGGGGTTTCTCTGAAGTATCACCTGTAAATGGCTGCCAGGTGGGTCTCCTGGGTGCTTGATAGAGGGCAAACAAGTAGGGCATCTGGGCAGGTGGGTCTCCTGGGTGCTTGATAGAGGGCAAACAAGTAGGGCATCTGGGCAGGTCTGTAAAGAAGTCTCTCTCTGTCTCCCATTGCCTGAAACTGTTATAAAGAAATACTATACAAGCTGAACTGGTATTAATTTCTGGAACAAACCTTATCATCCCCAAAGGCTTCTGTGCCCAAATCATGTTGGTTTCTTAATAGGAGTCTATATCCCTCATACCCGTCTTGTCTTTTAGACAACAGCTTGATTATATTTTTCATGTAACTTGGCCCAAAAGTGTTGTACAAAGTCAGATACAAAGGTCTTGCCCCAAAGAGCTTCTACGTTTGGTGTCTAAAAGATTTGCTTGGAACCACAAGGAATTAACACAAGACTAATCACACAAGGTCCATTGTGAAGCTTGCACCAGGAATTCCATGGGTACAAGTGCTCGGTGGATAAATCTTAAAAGACACAAATTGTTTAGGGTTCTTGCATTTGCGCCCATGGTTTTACAAAATGGATTGTATGATTCTTTTTTAGGATTTGCCAACAAGTGTAGATGCCGCAGTCAGAATGAACTATACAGTAGTGAGTAACACACATTGGGGAGAGAGAACTAGTAGCATAAAGGAAGGTTATGTAAGATCAGAACCAAAATCTTCGGTAAAAGAACTGAAATTGTTAAATTTATAATTAAGCTGAATTGCTTTTAGGGCAGAGACAACGTGAAGACTCTGGGAGATTAGTCGCCCGACAACAAATTGTCTCTTCTAATCCCGACTAATCTCTCCGAACTGCCTTCCCGTCGGCTAGCATCTAAATCGCTGGCGGGATGGCACTCGGAGCGCTTCATTTCCGAATTCACCCGAAGTTTCCTCGTGAGGCAATTTTGTAGAATAGTAAAACATTGCAAAAAATATTTAGCTTGTTTACTAAAGATTTCAGTACAATGCAATAAAAAGAGACCTCAATGTGGGCATATCAGTGAGAGATCTGCTTGTTTGGTAACATCGCCAAACGAGCGGATCTCTCCATGTATGGCCAGCTAGTGTAATTGAGGACCTTAGAATTCCTAGATACATCTACTCTACCAAACCATGGATTCAATGATACTTCATCTGCTCCCTGAATTTCTGCTGACTACAAGACGAGTCAGTGGGTTCTTGATTAGATTAGAAATATGGTTCTTCATATGGGTCTGAAATAGTCTTGGTTTGACTCAACTGTATCTGCATATTCTGTATATTAAAATATATGGGCCATTTACAACCCAAAGTGCAATGTCCAAAGTCCAATTCCAGAAGCAAGTTGTGTATCCATAATGCAGAGTCAGGATTGCATTCATTTGGCTCTCAATGATAAAATGACGTTTGCATGTGATTCTTTTGGGTATAAGTCTGTCACATCTATTGGTACAACCTGCCGTGGGAATCAGTAGTACCGGGCTGCCTCCTAGTGGGTTGGAGACCTCCAAAATGTCCTCATGCACCTACTGTGAGGGATCACTGCCCTTAGGGACGTTCACTGATCCTGCTTAGACCTACCATACACTTTAATGGCTAACTCACCTCATTCCTCATTTGCCAGTCTCATAACTTCACAAAAAACAACTGTTTTTTTTCTGGTCAACATGTTCTGCTGTGCCCAGCTCTCCTGCTTGTGAGCTACTGTATGTTGTCCTTCTAAGTCTCATATAGCATGTCAGTGCAATACAATAAATAAACAAAGGAAGATAGCATCAAAAAAAAATTAAATTAAAAAATCTTTAAGAAAATGTTGCAATAAAAGAACATAGTTATTATAAAGAGGGAACTGCGTTACTTGGCTTTCAGATATTACTCCATAACCATTTATTATCTGTTTATGATTTCCATCTGCACAAACAGTGCCCTCATGGTATTGCCACATATTATAAAGGAATGACAACAAGCTCAATGCACCAACACTGGATACACACACACACACACACACAAAGAGCAATGTAGATGGCAATAAAAGCCAGATGCCTCCTGTCTGAGGCCTATCAATCAATCACTGCAAAATAATAACAAGCCAGTCTGCCTGTGTTCATTTTTTCTCAATATTTGGGGGATGAAGAGTAAACTGCTTGCAATAGCGCTGCTGCGAGGGTGAGAGAATTTGTTTACAGAGAAACGTCACCAGTTGTCAGATATGTGAACTGTGCGCCCTCTTAACAAAAACAAAAAATATTCCGACTGACTTGAGCAGCTCTAAGTGGAACAAGACCGCTCTCAAAGTAACTACTCGCCTTGTGTAGCTTGGTCTGCTAAACAAAGGTATTTGTCTCATTCATTCACTCAGCGAGTAAAGGGTCAAGAACATTAAAAGAACAAACTTTGCTTAAAGAATATACTCAACAAGTGGGGCATGTGTGCTCTTCTTTTTTTTCTTTTGTTCTTGCTTTTTTTATTTGAGAGTAGGCTATTGTAAGGTTTCATGCTCTCCAGATTTTGATCTCATCGTGGGCTCATCTGAAATGCTTTCCTCACTAAAAGCCCCAAAATAAAAGCAGTACAGCTACAACTTCCCCAGATGTGTCACTAGAGAAGCCAACCACTTCATAGCAAGAGTCTCCTGTGAATAAGGGAGGGTGCTACATAATGATGGCCTGCTGGGAAAAATTGATATTTGGAGCCTTCAAAATGAACTGAACTTACTGTGCAACATGTGGAAACTCTGATATTTGTCTCCTGCTCAACATGAGGTTCCATTACTGATGTTCTGGTCTTAGGACAGAAATGCCATATTAGTTATCTGGTAGTGTAACGTTCAAGACCATTATTTTGGTGGATGCTAGGAGAATGATATCGGAGAATGCTTAATACCAAAGACCATTCATTTGGTGGATGCCAGGAGAATCCTACAGGACAATGCTTAATACCAACTGTCAAGTTTGGTGGAGCAGGGACAATGGTTTGGGGCTGTTTATAATATGAGTTAGGAACCTTAAAACCTCAAAACCTTAAAACTACAGTGTAGTGATGAGCAAAATCGTTTGCTATGTTTTGCTGCAACAATAATGCCCATAGACTCTAATGGGTGAAAAAAATTGTGACACGTCAAAAAAAAAAGTCACCTATAGTGCCTTTCACAAACTTACTATGCACTGTTTGGAAACCCTGATAAGTGTCTCCTGCTCAACTTAAGGGCAGAGACACACGCTCAGATTCCGGGAGTTTAGTCGCCCATTTACAAATTCAGGCCCACAACCCCAACTAACAAAGTCAAAACTCACTTTTTCCCCCAACCTGGTTGATCCGCCTATTGAGTGATATCACTTCTCGTTTGCGTGGGGCCCAGATCAGGCTAAAGTTTAAGTCATTGCGGGTAGGTCCCTTTAGTGGGGACAGGGACAACCAGCCGGGTCTGGGTTTGGCTTTTGAGTTAGCGGCTTCAGGTTAGGCATGGGTCTCCCAAACTGGACTCACTCAGGACTCTAGTCTATAACTAGACAAAACGGGACTCGTAAAACAGGAATGTGTACAAAAAGCACATTTCCACCATAGCAGTAATCCATGGAAACCAATAACATAATGACTATCATTACTCTACCTACAGTATAATAGTCAAAGCTGATTGCAGAATGTGATCTAAAAAGTAACTGGACCTTGTTTAGCCAAGGCTAAAATGAGACACGAGTAATATAATCCAAAAGAAAAATGTGTCATTAGTCATATCCATACGGAAAATAAAAAAAGTTCTGGGGATGGTAGCCCTTTAAATGAATACCTTTATCTGTTCTTTGCCCATACTCTAAAGGTGGCCATAGACGCACAGATAATATCGTACAAAAAAATTTTCGTCCGATATTGGTTGCGTGTATGGTGGAAAAAGAGCCGACCGATATCGGCAGAAGACTTGGAAATCGGCTCGTCGATCGGGCTGGACGGAAAATTTTGATCGGGTGCCTTTGAAGGGACCCAAACATCGGCCATTGTTAGTGCTGAATTTAGGTAGAATTCTATTGTCCCGTATATCTACCTGTATATCTGACCATTCAGCTCTACATGTGTGTATTGAAAGGAACGATCTTTCTTGGAAACATCTTTTCCAAGAACGATCGTAATTGTTACGTCTATGGCCCCCTTAAGGGGCAGGTTTATCAAGAGTCGAAGTGAATTTGAGGGAATTTTCGAAGTAAAAAAATTCGAAATTCGAAGTAATTTTTTGGGTACTTCGACCATCGAATTTACTTCGACTTTGATTCGACTATTCGACCATTCGATAATCGAAGTACTGTCTCTTTAAAAAAACTTTGACTTCAATACTTCGCCGAATTGCTGTTTAGCCTATGGGGGACCTCCTGTGTGTTTTGCTACGTTTTTTTAAGTCAAAGGATTTTTTGGGAAAATCGTACGATCGTATAATAAAATCGTTCGAATAGTTCGATTCGAAGTACGATCAGAGTACGATCGTACTACGGTCGGAATACGATTGTACGATGTATAAAATCCTCCGACATCAAATGGCGGAGGATTCTATTCGATGGGTTAAAAGATGTTTTGCTACAAAATTGGGTGCTTTTTTTGAGTATTTCTCAATGTATTTTACGAGTGCAATTTAATGCAAACCATGTCTTTCTCAACTTCTCCAACCTAATTCTATTCTTCTTTTAATTTGAGGTATTTGGGATATTAACTTGCAGAGCTGAACCCCAACAACCCATCGATCAAACACTCCATTTCCCAGAGCCGTATAGAACACATATGGTAATAGGAAGATTTCTGACAGTTTAGCGGATGACACTGGAATCAGAAGCAGATTTACTGTGTATTCTTTGTCGGATATCTCATAATAACTGCCCTGACTCATAGACAAGAAAGAATGTCAAACAACGAGTAATCCGTTCTGTATTACTCAGTATTACGTGAGGGTATTAGGAATCAGCGACCATTGTCTTTTGGAACATGCCGGGAATTGCCTTTCTGCCACAGAACTACATGTTGCAAATCCTTAATAATATTATATTCATGTACACACAGGTGAATGTGTAAGCAAGGACACACCTACACTCTTATAGAGAGGCAAATCTCATTAAAGGGATACTGTTATGGGAAAAAAAATTTTTTCAAAATGAATCAGTTAATAGTGCTGCTCCAGCAGAATTCTGCACTGAAATCCATTTCTCAAAAGAGCAAACAGATTTTTTTATATTCAATTTTGAAATCTGACATGGGGCTAGACATATTGTCAATTTCCCAGCTGCCCCTGGTCATGTGACTTGTGCTCTGATAAACTTCAATCACTCTTTACTGCTGTACTGCAAGTTGGAGTGATATCACCCCACTCCCTTTCCCCCCCAGCAGCCAAACAAAAGAACAATGGGAAGGTAACCAGATAACAGCTCTCTAATGTTGGCCATACACGGGCAGATAAAGCTGCCGATATTGGTCGTTTGGACCGATTTGACAGCTTATCTGCCTGTGTATGGGGGCTTCTGACGGATCTTCCTGATCGATATCTGGCCACGATATCGATCGGGAAGGTTGGATTTTTACCCGACCGACCCGTCGGAGCCCCTTGGCGCATCGTAATTCGATCGTTCGGCCATGCGGCCGAACATTCGAATTGCCCCCGATATAGCCATGCAGTTAGTGGCATATCGTGGGAAAGATCCGCTCCTTTGGCGATGTCGCCAAACGAGCGGATCTTTGAGTCTATGGCCACCTTAACACAAAATAACAGCTGCCTGGTAGATCTAAGAACAGCACTCAATAGTAAAAACCCATGTCCCACTGAGACACATTCAGTTACATTGAGAAGGAAAAACAGCAGCCTGCCAGAAAGCATTTCTCTCCTAAAGTGCAGGCACAAGTCACATGACCAGGGGCAGCTGGGAAATTGACAAAATGTCTAGCCCCATGTCAGATTTCAAAATTGAATATAAAAAAAATCTGTTTGCTCTTTTGAGAAATGGATTTCAGTGCAGAATTCTGCTGGAGTAACACTATTAACTGATGTGTTTTGAAAAAAACATGTTTCCGATGACAGGATCCCTTTAAGACTAGACTCGTTATATCGGTCCCTCAAAACATAACAAATGGTTATCCAGCCATTCCAGGAACACAACTGGCTACTTGTAAGTGACAGAAGATTGAGGAAGATGTAGTTGCTTTTTAGCACTTCGTCTGGTCTGAGGTGGTGGAGGCAACTCTGGCGAAAGAGGTTCTGTAAAATCCGCATTTTAGTGTAACGTCCGTTCGCCAGAGTGAAAAGTCGCCTGACGGTGAATGACCGATAGCGACGGTCCCATTCGCTAGCAAATTGGCACCTGCGCTGTTATTGAATTGACGATGTCTCTGCGGATGGCAACACTGGCAAAATGTCGCTAGCGTTAGCCACTTCGCTCTTTAGTAATTCTGCCCCATGGAGTCTTAGCGAATAGGCTGGTTGGATATAACTGAAGCTTTTGAGAAGACACAAGTAACATTGGGAAAATTCCTCTCATATTATTTATTTTTATAAAGGGCTAAGCTGGCAATTTTAAACATATTACAAGACCACCTGGGCACATTTGTGTGCTCACAGGGTCTTTTTGACCAATCTTCCTGCAAACCTTTTGTAATGCAGGTAATCTTTCCAAAATGACAAATTTCAGCTGCACCTCTAGTGGCTTTATAAGGAAATTACTTGTGTCACTTTTATTTATTCCTGTCAGATATGGTAATTTGGAGAAACAGCCTAAACAGGTAAAACAATTGTGTTTGGTTATCCGTGTGTACAGTATCCATCTGTTCAACCTGAGGGCCAATTGATCAGTACCTTGAAGGGTAGGTCAGCGTATGACCATTTTAAAGGGCATGTAAAGTCTAAAATAGAATAAGGCTAGAAATGCTGTATTTTGTGTACTAAACATAAACATGAACTTACTGCACCACAAGCCTAATCAAACAAATAATTTATGCTTTCAAATTTGGCTACAGGGGGTCACCATCTTGTAACTTTGTTATACATCTTTGCAAGACCAAGACTGTGCACATGCTCAGTGTGATCTGGGCTGCTTAGGGATCGTCATAAACAAAGCTGCTTGAGTTCTGCATGGCTGGGAAGTAAGGCGGGGGCTCCCCCTGCTGTACATAAGTATGACTGTTTCCCTGCAGAGCAGTTAGGGACCGTCTGACAATTCCTATCCACAGCAGTAAATGAAGGGAGAATTTCACTGCATACAGTCAGGTTTCTTATAAAAACAGTACACATTTTTTAATTAAAGTATATTGGAGATAGGTTTCTTTTTCATTAAAGAAAGTAAAAATGGGATTTTATTTTTTTGCCTTTACATGCCCTTTAAGCTTTTCAAAGGATTTAAGTCTCTGCCAGTCTGGGTCAATGAAGAACTGTAGAAAAGAAGGCAGACGCACATTGAGGAGGAGGAAAGTACACTCACCCACTTCCGCTCTGGTCATCCAACATTCATCCAAAACTTGAAATCTGCACCTTTGGATCGTTCGCCAGACCACAATGGCCTATTCAACCAAACTTTTGTAAAAGTTAACTTAACTTTATTAAATAATTTAAAAGCACAATTAGTTGAGACGGGCAGGGGTGAGCAAGGCTTAACGCATGTCATGACTAATCAGTCAATTGATCAGAAGCCAAAGCACCCCCTGCAGATACAACAATTATTTCTCCTCTCCAATAAAATAATTTCATACAAATGATTAAAAAGTCACAATAACAATGTATATGCGTCAATATCAACCCACACAAACATTATTGCAAGGATAGAAGCAACGCAATAGCATCAACATGCCAATAATGAAGCTCATTATATAGAATATCAGATAGATCTGTGTGTGTGTGTGTAATACACATTTCATAGTCATATAAATAAATAAAACTCTCAAAGCCAAAAAATTACAAATATCAACTAATGAGCAACTGAAATTTTATTCCACAAAACAATTTAAATTGCATTCTCCGTTCAGACCCTTCGATGTAGTTGTGCCCAGCGTAAAAATCCAATACTCTTCTTTCCTCAATAGGGTCATTTCTATATCCCCTCTCCAAACACCGGGCACTACCCTATCTACTGTACATTATCACTTGGAAAGAAACACAAAGTCTACCCTCATGGTGCTCAATCAGATGCGACAGTAGAACTCATATCCTCCCCAGAGACAATTAATATGTTCAGATATATGTTTCCTAACAGGTCTTACCAATGTATTGGAGCCTACAAATACAGGTCACCAAATAAATCACCCTACTTGTACTACAATTACCATAAAATCCAATCTTATATGGCCTAGGATCGTTGTCACCCACAAATTCTCTGGATGGTTTAATAAATTCACAAGCCGGACAGCATGAGTTTCCAGAACTACAACCTTTAACATCTAGTCAGTGCGTTGGTCAAATAGAATTGTGATCCATAAACAAACTAGGAGACAAACCAAAAGGGAGCCTAAACTCCTTCTACTCTTAAAAGCGAAACTTGACTGTGAAGGCAACACAGCATTCAAAATTGGATCCTTATTTAGAACACTCCAATGCCTTTGAATTATCCTATGTAGATGTGGACTGTCCCTAGATCAGTGATCCCCAACCAGTAGCTCGTGAGCAACATGTTGCTCCCAGTGGCCTCAAAGCAGGTGATTATTTTTTAATTAGTTTTAGTTGTATAAAAACCAGGCTTCAGTGCGCATGAGTGCGCATGTGCGGCCAATTTTTTTCATTCTTGGAGGAGAGAGAGAGCGTGCACAGAGCTCGTCTGGTAGTGCGCATGTGCGCCCAATTTTTTTCATTCTTGGAGGGGAGAGAGAGCGCGCACAGAGCTCGTCTGGTAGTGCGCATGTGCGCCCAATTTTTTTCATTCTTGGAGGGGAGAGAGTGCACACAGAGCTGCGCTGAGAGTGCCGGTGGGAAAGAAAAAGTCCGGACCAGGGTTAGGCTTTGTGGTGCCCTAGGCACGTGCCTCTTCTGCCTACCCCTTATTCCAGGCCTGGATTTGTCACTGGGTGACTAATCTCCCCGAATCTGCGTGTGTGTGTTTCTGCCCTAATAGGGATTCTTTGGGTGATAGCTTGTCTCTGGAATGTTCAGAGTTGCACCTAAACAACAGCCAGAGGGTTTAGTCTGGACATTCTTCCATTATGTAGCTTTGTTCTCCAACGTCATCTCTAACAATGGCCTAGTATGCTTTATGATGAAAGATTTTCATGGTGTAATTAGGTCTGTGTTGACGCATCATCATTACCCTAAAAATTAAACAATTATAGTGGCCATAGACGTGACAAGTATGATCTTTCTTGGAATAGATGTTTCCAAGAAATATCATTCGTTTCAATATACACGTGTAGAGCTGAATGGTCAGATATACATATAGAAACAATAGAATTCTACCTGTATCTGACCATTCAGCACTAACAATGGCCGATGTTCAGGTGCCTTCAAAGGCGCCCGATCAAAACTTTCCATCCAGCCCAATCGATGAGCCAAGTCTTCTGCTGATATCGGTCGGCTCTTTTCCCACCATGCATGCACCGAATATCGTACGATATTTGTGCGTCTATGAATATCATATGATATCGATGCGTCTATAGCCACCTTTAGTGCCTGGACCCATTGCTCAATGACCGCAGGACACAGAAGAAGGGCAGATGGTCCTTTGCAAAAACTCATTTTTTTGTTACATTTTTTCAGCACTTATTTGCAAACAAGACCTCTTCAGCAAAAGCAATAAGAGACATGAAAGATTACATAATTTATATAATCTGCTATGAATTTGCCTCTGATTTGAGCAGATTTAAAACATGAAGGAAAATACTTTCACCCCTTAAGTTTTTTTTCGTGTGATTGACTAAAAGTTGTTATGAAAGGAGAACGTGCTTTAATTGTGGTGCCTGTTGAGGGATTTGGGACGGCAGAAAAAGTAAGCAATCAAAAGATGAATGCCTTTAATGATTGGATCTGTTTGTCAGTCAAGCTTCGAGGCCGGTGCAAAGTGAACTGAGGAAAAGTTTAATAAATCTATCAGGATTAATACTTCAAAAATTGGCATTTGATGTAGAAGTTAGTTCTAGTTAGCAGATAAGGGAAGCAGAGCAGTTTGCTGAGCCGGTGCTCTTGCCTTGGATTTCTATCTGATAGATAACAGCACAATTCATACAGTAGATTTACTCTGAATAACCTGAAAGCAAAGGCTTCATGCAAACGGAAATGAAAGGAATACTGGTGCACAAGGAAAACCTTCATCTTTCTCTCCATGTTAAATAAAGCATTCAATAAAAATGATTTCAGAGTTGTTATCTGAATAATTAAGGAATGCGGCTGTAAAATGAATGCAACTTATTGTGTGTTTCAGAAAAAAAAGATACAACCCCCCCCCCCGGCAAGCTTATAGAATTCTTTATTATAATTTGTTAGGTCTAATGTTCACGTTTATAGGAGCACTTCATGATGCTCGGTGCTGACTCGGTTTAGTTAACGTGGAAAGAGGACAATAGCAATGATCGGAAGATCCGGCATTGAATCTTGATTTCCATTATAGCACATATTGATCATGCCCACTGAACAATACAACATTGATATTCCTAGCCCATTTATTGAAGGAAATCATCTCTTGAAGGTTTTTTCAAAAAGATTAACTCAGTGCAAAGCAAATGTTTCAGCCATGACTCCAGTTGCAATCATTGAATCTTTTTGACCAAGATAAGACTTGTAAGTGTGGATTTTCTTCAATACAGGGGCATCTGTTATGTGGACTGCATTCAGACACAGTTCTTCTGATACACGCAAGTGCCACCAGGGGCGATCCGGGCCCCTCCACTGTCTGAGGAAATTCGCTCTTAAAGTACCAGGAGCAGCATTTTTGCTGCCCCTGGTACCTAGTGGGGCGCTGCCGCCTGAAGCGACAGCCTAAACTTGCCTCATTGATGAAGCACCCCTGAGTGCCACCATTCTTTAGCCTAAGGGTCAGGGCACACAGGCAGATTCAGGGAGATTACCGGTAGTCATCCATCGACAAATCTCCTCTTCTTCGGGCCGACTAATCTCCCCAAACTGCCTCCCCTGCCTTCCCGCCTGCTAAAATGTAAATCCTCTTGAGGCAACTTTGGAAAACGAATCGCGCCGAGTGCCATCCTGCCGGCATTTTACATTTTAGCCGACGGGAAGGCAGTTTGGGGAGATTAGTCACTGGGTGACTAATCTCCCTGAATTTACCTGTGTGCCCTGACCCTAATTAAAATAAAGATATATATATATATTTAAAGAAATCCACTCCAATGAGCAGGTCTTCCTCAGAGCCCCAGAATAAATGTACCTATTGCTAAGGATACAATCACACTGATTTCTTTAAATATAAAGTATATCTACTACCATTGATTGTATTACATAACTTATAGGGCAACAATGGAAGGTACAAATTGAGGTCCATATTGACGTTTTCAAACATTGAGAAAAGTTGATGGTTCACAAAGATGTAGGCATCAAAAATCTCCTGCTCCTTTTCTTTTAATATTCCAATAAGGGAACAAAAGATCCAACACGTATCCCCATATGTAATAAAAGGCACTTAGCCCAGGAGTAGTAACCCATAACAACCAATAGGATGATTGCTTTTTCAACAGGTGACTGGTAAACACTACTTGCTGATTGGTTGCATTGGGTTTCTGCATCTGGGTAATCATTGTACTTATAATTACATGACCCCGAAGGTCCTTTATTATGATGTAGTTTAAAGCCTAAGTGAATTAAATGTGGCCCATAAGCTTTAAGGCAAAATGAATTATGTTGGATGAAGGACAGTCTCATATCCAGAATTGCTTCCCGTAAATGTTGGTGTAATAAAATATATCATCCCCTCAACATTCTTGGTTCTCTTGAGCCTACAAACAAAATTTTTCCAAGAGAAAATTGGTCCTTTTTAAAGCTATTGTTTGATACCAACTTGAAAGATTTAAGATAAGGGATGATTCCACTCCATTGTGGTGGAGGATTAACAGTATATAAGACTCCTGCTGCTCTAAAATAAAGTCCAGGCAAAGCTGACACATTCAAGGGATATAAGGAAAGCAAAATTGTGTGAAACCATTAGCATATCAGTCCCATTATTTACATTTCTGGAAAATAAGTATCTTTGGATCCATACGTGTGATTGGAACCTAAATATCAGCCACACACAGACCTACTTTCAGTATCTTACTATGCACAACTATCTCAGTGTGTTTGCATTACACTCAATGCTCAACAAAGTGGATTGATTCTTCAGCATAAAGTCATCTAGTGTCATGAAGTGTTTACCTATAGTCAAAATCGGGGATGCAGGTATGTGGCACTTGCCTAGCCACAAGCCACTAATGAATCCAATATATGAAAAGTCAGCCAATACCCGTTTTTGCAGCAAACGGGTGATCCCAAATTTGTTCCATGGTGATGATCAATGTAAAGTGTAATTAGCACCATGGATAAATTTGAGATCACCCCAAAGTCGCCCGAAGTTTCCTCCGTGAGGCTACTTCGGGCGACTACCGAAAATGCAGTGCCGCGTGTGCTTTAGCGCAGCCGACTTTTCATTAAAGCCTATGGGAAAACACGCTGAGGAAGTTCGGGGAGATTGTCGCCCAGAAGACGAGGCGATTAGACAAAATCTCCCCGAATCTCCTCGTGTGAACTAACCATTTTCCTTTTGTAGCGATTTTGGGAGACTGGAGCGACACATGGGTTTTTCCACCAGTGATTCACATTAATGCCTATGGGAAAGCTTTTTACTGGTGAGTGCAGGAGATAAATTGCCCAGAGATTAATCTCCTGGTGTGTCACTGCCCTTAAGATGGAGACAAAGAAAAGGGTCATCTACACCCACAAAATCCCGTACTACTACTAGTAACTCCTTCAATTACACTTGTTGGGACATGGGCTGCTCAATCTGCCTTTCTTGTTTGGCAAATTATCAGAAGTGGAAATTAGTCAGGCTATCAATGTGTGCCTTATCTTAATTTTCTCCCAATGGCCCTGTGATGATGGGGTTCCAGCCTAAAGCTAGAGCCAGATAATCCGCAGGCTGATTTCAGCCCCTCACATTGAGCAATAAACTCTTTCTTGTGTTGGCTCCAACGTGAACACACTCTGTGGATTTTGACAAACGAACATGAGACTTTACATTTTGCATTGAAATCAGCCAATTGTGTTCGACACAAGGGTTTCTGGACATGAAAGAAGAAGAAGAAGATACTGCTCGCTGTGAGTGACTGAAATTGGCCTGTGGATTTTAGCAGGCAGATTTTGGCCTCATCTGGCCCTGGCCTAAAACTGAAGATATACCGTATATACTCGAGTATAAGCCGAGTTTTTCAGCCCCCAAAATATGCTGAAAAACTCTACCTCGGCTTATACTCGGGTCAAGCTCAAAAACGGTCGCTGGCGTCTAAGAATAGTCGCCGGCGTCCAAGAATAGTCTCCAAGAATATTCGCCGGCGTCCAAGAATAGTCTCCAAGAATATTCACCGGCATCAAAGAATGGTCGCCGGCATCCAAAAACGAGACGCCGGCACCTCCAATGGGAGCAGAACGCATCATTTTTTTGATTGAAACTTACCAGAAGCTGCTGCATTTCTCACCCTCGGCTTATACTCGAGTCAATAAGCTTTCCCAGTTTTTGGAGGTAAAATTAGGTACCTCGGCTTATACTCGGGACGGCTTATACTCGAGTATATACGGTAGTCACTTAAACATAATAATGCTGGTTCACACAAGTAAAAATAGCCACAAGAATTCCTTGCTTTACACAAAAAAATGTGTAGAATATCTAATACTTTCTAAAACACAAAAAGAAAAGAGAAGAGAAGAAAAACCCCTCTACACCTCAAATGAAAGAGCATGAAGATTGCCTGCTAGCATATAATAGATGACGGACGCTACATACCATTTAAGGCTACTCTTCTGAAGCTAAAGAGCATGATGGGTTAGGAATCAAACTGATATTCCAAGACTTTGCACCTTGCTAAACTAGATCGGGTGCTTCTGTTTTTTCTTCAGACTATGAGCCACAGAAAATAATATTTAAAAAGGATCCTAAGCTTTTTGAGATTGTCCTCGGAAGCTTTGCCTTTCCTTTCGTAGGCACATATTGCAAGAATCTAAAGGGCCAATGGTTTAAAAATGGAAGAAATTGAAAGGTTTAGGATTGGATTTTAAGGATATTTTTACCCAATAACTCTGTGCATAAACCAAGTTATTTTTGAAGTATTTGGGCTTTTCAAAACAGAGGACTTTCAGGTTTTTGAAGTAATAGCTGATACCATTACAGTAAGGCTGGAGGCAGGTCCACTAAGGGCCTTTTATGATGTCATTGGGATGGAAAAGGATGTCACGGGGGCAGAGTCATGATATGCGGTGGTCTTGTTGTGAAGAATAGATCAACTGTAGATTACGAGAATACCTCACCTGCAGGGACCCCTCCACTTCTTCATGCTGCTTCTTCTTGCTGCTCGCACTGCTCATGCACGTCCTTTTATACTTGGAACGCCACTTCTGATATCATCATGCTGGCATGGAATTTGAATAATTAAAGGTGCCTCATCCATTTTCCTTTGCCCAACATTTGTCTATTGTTAGATAATTCCTGGGTGAGCTTATTGTCTGGTTATCTGTTCTTGACCCTTGTCTGTCCCTGACGTCTGATAATTCACTGACTGTACCAACCTTTAGCTGTTACTGACATTCTCCCGGATCCTGAATTGGTACTGTGTTAACTGGTTTGACCCGGGCCTGTGTCCTTGACTACTCTTCTGGTTACTGATTTGGTACTGCACCTTTTTTTGGGATTGATACCAGCCTGTCCCATAACTACACTTACTCTTTCGCAATCCTTCTTGTCACAGATCTTGGTTCCCTTGTCTGTCCAGAACTCTCACCTTGGTTCTCTCACTGGCAGCATCCAAGTAGCAGAAAGGTTCCTCCTGAAGCGAAAGGCGGCTGATTTGTGAGCCATGACTGGAACCTTGGCATCTGTTCTGGCTTTTGGAATACCAAAAGTGGCACAGACAGGCCCGGATTTGTGACAAGGCCACAAAGGCCCAGGCCTAGGGCAGCAAAACTTTAGGGACGGCATGCGGCCCAGCTGCTTTCCTAAGGAGCACTGGGGACTCAAAGCTCCCTAGAGACCATGCTCGTGTGGGGAGGGTCTGGGGGGAGGGTCCGGGCGGTGCCGGCACAAGGACCATGCGGTGTTGGTGCTAGGACCATGGGTGGCGGGCGGGCAAGAAGCGGCTGGCACTGTGGCTTGGGGCACCGCCTCCTAAAGTCCGGCCCTGGGCACAGAGTTATTAAGTACAGGAACTAGGGTGGGGAGAAATGTGTAAATTAGTAGCGGGCTAGGTAGTAACTAGGGTTGCCACCTTACCGGCCAGCATCAAGGGAGGGTGGTGGGAGCAGGAAGTTGGGCATTTCAGGGAGGGTGATGGGGCAGGAAGTTGGGCATTTCAGGGGCGGGGAATGGGCATCCTGGGGGTAGGGAACATGTGTCAGGATGCATGGGGAGTTCCTATTTCTGGATAGCATGTCAGACTATTCTAAAGGGCCGCAGGGGAGAGAATTAAGTTAACAGGGGTCTTTAACAATTTACCTGCATTTACACTGCTGTTAATATTAATATTTTCCCTTGCAGGGAATTTAACGGCTGAGCTGGTGAATTACTGGCCAGGTGGCAACCCCAGTTCCAAGGTTTGTTTAGGAGAACATTTTTGGTAGTATACAATGCATTTTTGGTTGTATATAGCACTTTATGTCTGAAGGCTATAGAACTTTAGAGAAACACTGTTTATACTGTGATACTTTCCCTTGAAGCACCATATTAGACATCAAAATGGATAAACCGGGAATACGTTTGTTTGCACAGATAGGGGTCAGCAAAAAAATGACTGACCCCATAGCATGAAAAGATTAAAATAAATGTCAAATTGCCCTTTTAGTACTTATTAATCAATCTTTCTGACGTATTTTTCAAAGTAAATCCAAGTGAAATCACTTTTCTGTTCAGCTTCCCAGTCTAAACACCGCCTTTGCCATTGAGTCATGCGAAAAGCACCTTCGCGAAACTTAGACAGTTGTTTATATGTCACAAATCAGCCTGATGCCGAGGGAAGGTAACGCCCCTTGTTTTAATTATGTCAGTGGTCTCCAACTGTTTCCATGTTATGGGCCAATAATGTGACATATACAAACATGACTTTGGATCCACTAGGCAGACTGGGGGGGTCCATTAAAATTTGTTTGGAGCTGTATCTGTCCCATGAGCCTCTGAATGGACAACCTAAACCTTGTATATGTCATATATGAATGAACTCATATAAAAGTAAAGTATAAAAGCTAAAATATACTCTATTCATAAAAAGGGTGTTTGATTTTGTTATTCTTTAACAGGCAGCAGGAATGATGACACGTATTACTGTGAGTGTAGGACATTTTTTAGAGAATATTAGAGAAAGCCAATAAAAACAGTTCATAAGAAGAATTAGGCAACATGCTAGCCAAGAAAAAAGAACATTAAATTAAAAGAAATCACTGATTGCACAGAAACCACTTTTTTATGATCTACGTTGGTTGCTTGGCTTGGCCATGACTTGTTTAAAGGGTCACAATATTGATTCGTCTAATGGAACTATAATTTTCTTTTGCAGGTCTTTGCCAATGCTTTTTCCACAGGTAAATGAGTGAGATCCTTGGGTCCAAGTTGGATCACTGACAATGCCCACCATATCATTATGGGGTCTCATATCGAAAGGCAGCAGAGAGAGTAATATACAGAGCTATGCCTCAATGGAGATGGCACTGTTGGTTTAATAGC
This sequence comes from Xenopus laevis, assembly GCF_017654675.1. Taxonomy (NCBI): domain Eukaryota; kingdom Metazoa; phylum Chordata; class Amphibia; order Anura; family Pipidae; genus Xenopus; species Xenopus laevis. The sequence goes on from NC_054380.1 coordinate 4,753,769, forward strand.
CATATATTAGCAGAATAAATATTTACAGGGTAATGCAATAAGTCTTACGTTTTCTAATTACCAAAAGCAATAAATTACCTTTGTTTCTAAACAACTGACCAGTAAATGCTACTCTACCTGCTGGTAGGGCAATGTTTGTTGCAAGAGAACAGGCCTGTTTTTATGTTGGATTGTAAAAAGATGTGGTGGGTAGTGATGGGCAAATTTATTGTCCAGACGCAAATTCACGGCGAAATAAATTCACGAAATGGGCGCGAAAATTCGCTGGTGTCAAAAAAAAAAAAATGTCGTCAAAAGCTGACGCCGGCGTCAAAAAACACTAGTGGTGGGGAAAATGGGCATCTTCTTCAACATTTTAAACATCAGTGGGGCTCATTTATAAACTTCACACAGGGCACATTGGTTCGCACAGTGAATATATTTGCCCTGCACCTGGTTATGTTTATAAAGCTGAATAAGAGTGAGCAAACAGAATTGCTTTTTAAACTTGGCAAAAATCGCAAATTGCGAATATTTATGCGACACTCTGCGTTTGAATTACGCCTCAACTTTGGTGGCAGAGAAAATATTTGCAAAACAGTTTCCCAAATTGCGAATTTAAGTTACTTTCAATGCTATTTTCGCACACAACACCCTCGCACAGTGCCTGTACTCACACAAAGACCCGTCTCATTTGTGAGCCAATTGCAAAAATGTATTCATCAGAAAGACAGGCACATCAGTGCAATATTTTAGCGTTCAGGAAACAACCATGCACGACTTTATAAGTGACCCCCCCGTGAGCCATTTTTTGTAGTTGGCAGAGTTCACCTCCTAGGGTACCCTGATGGGCAATGACCTAATAACTTGGACCCACTGGGAAGGGGCATCTTGCTAAGTAGTATGGAGGACCATGATGTCTAATGATGACTTGTAGTTTTAACCTGCCTACAGATGAACTAACCAGTATTAGTTCTAATTATTTAGATGTACACATTGATTATTCTTAGGAGTAATACGTCTCAAATGTCTTTGATGAAAAATATTTTACATCTTGAAATATTTTAAGGAACCAAAATGTGACATCCAGCTAGATAATTGTTGTGCCATAAACACTGTACTCAGGCAATGTTTCAGAAAAAGCCCCAAAGCTGTCCACATGCAGGCTAGTTTTAATTCAACAAGGCTGATCAGTCTGTGGTTTAGCAATTGGATTGTGTAGAACTTGGTCAGACCAAAACTGAACCAATCTTGTTGCTTCAGAGTATTCCTGATTTAGAAGTAAAGATGATCAATGTGATGTTACAGAAATCATGTGTGACCCAATTAGATTGCTCCAAATTTTCAGCTAAATCTAACACACTGGGAAACCATGAAGAGCATATACAGGGTACTATTCTGTATGGCCCATTTGCAGTATTTGGTATGAAACAATGTAGACCAAATGTAGACATGTAAGGAAACTTTGGGAGACTTCAGAAAGATGAAGCAACTTGTATGTTTTCTCACCAGTGATTTACATTATTGCCAGCTGGAAAGCAGTCAGTGAAGATTAGTCGCCCATGCTATTGGAGATTAATCATGGAGTAACTAATCTCCTTGTCAGTCAGTGGCCAAATGTTCTACAGGACCCCAGGGAAAAGCTTCATATGAGGGATATGCCAAAATTATTACATTATTACAAGTCGTTCTCCCAGTTGATGGCCCTTTTTATCCTCTCTCTCTCTCTCTCTCTCTCTCTCTCTCTCTCTCTCTAGCAGTGGTTGTTGGAATTTTTCAGATCAAGGCTACTTGAAGGCCAACCTTTTAGCCATTCATCCATAGTTTTGAGCATATCTACTGTATGTCAACAAATAAGTGTTCGCCCAAACCGCCCTTTAGTTGACCATGACGCTGGGATTTTTGGTATATCTAGGAACCTTCCCTAAACTAACCTTCAGAATGACCACCCCCTTCAAGTGATACAATATTATGTCAACAATGTGTGGTCTTAACTTGAACCCTCCCCAAACAAACAATACTGAGTTTCTGAGCCTCCCACCATTCTCTCTTCTCCCCTGAAACTCCATTTTTTCCCTTGTGGTCTGCAGATTTGGGGGTGCAGTTTTCCAGTGCTTGCTCCAGCTATCTGACTGTGACACTGCCAGATAAGCAGATGCCTGAAAACTGAATATTTTATGTGTATCCAACGTAAAAGCATGAAAGCAAGTAGAAAAATGTGACAGTAACACTTATTGTGTGACACTTTACACATCTGAAAACACATTATACTGAGGAACAGACATTTCCATTGTCTTCATCAGCAACGTACAACCTGCAACCCTTCCTGAATTGCCAGGGGCCCCTCTGAATCCTACAGGATCTCACCCCACGGCATCTGTACTACAATCTGGGAACACACGGAAGCCTCATAAATCTCCTGCAAAGCATTTTGGCTACTGATCAGCAAAAAATCAACAAGATTAAGAACAAAAGAATACATATTTCATTACAATTAATAGGATGCCATCACATCCATAAAACATTTTGCCCAGAGCAATCTGGGTAATGATTAACCACATAATCTGTATTTTCTCTACAGTACTGTGCGCAGACAAAGGAATATGCTAATTGCATAAAATATGATCTTAGCAAAAGTGGTTTTATTAGGGATCGGAATTGTTAGACACCAACATTCATACTTGAGGTTTAGAAACCAGATCCCCACTCGTCTTTCTTCCATGAAATTGTTGGGAGAAGGAATCTTTTCACTGACAGTCCAGTTAAGGGTCATCTCTAGAACATTCCTTTGTTCTTTGTTTAGAATGAATACAAAAAGGCACATGGATAAAACCCTCATCCACTTTCAATTTGGTGGACAAAGGCACAAATTGTCATTTCTGGCTGGTGCATAAACTCGGAGAATTACTATGAAAGAGAAATGAAAAAAGGGGGAGAAACCAATCTGTCACGAAAGATGTATTTTTCTCATTCTTCCGGACTTCCTCGCACATAATCCTTCTGACCTTTAACAGCAGAATACAACAATGTAGAAACAAAAAGAATGAACTTGCCTGGGCTTACAGTGGCATTTGTTGAGGCATTTATTTTGTTCACTTCTCAACAATTGGTGTTGGACATATTATTAATCTCTCATTTTCATATATAAAATGTTAAAATACTAACTGCAGTCATTAGGCCTGGGAAATAAGTTGGACTGTCATCTTCACTGGGGAAAAAATTCCATCCTACTTATCTCTGCTGTGTTTCTTCTGTAATATCAGAATGTAGTGTCATTTAAACCAGCTAGGCCTAGTAAAATACCAGCCTGGTGGTAACTCCCATCCTAGATGAAGGTGCATTTTTTGGGAAGTTTGCAACTGTTGAGGATGCTTCGCTCATCCCCTTAGTGCCTTGATGAAAATCCAGTTAGGGAGAGATTTAGGCTGGCGATTTTGGGTTTGAGCATTTGGGTACTAAAATCGCTCAAGAGTTCCTAAAATGTTGCATGGTTTCTTCCTTCGAAATTCCTCACATGGGTTTTAATAAAAAAAATAAAATGATTGGAGCCTAAAACCTGCTGAGCATTTTATTTTTTGGTCAGGTAAAAAAAAACTGCTCAGCAGGAAGCCAAGGTATTAGAAGAAAGAACCATGCCGGAGTTTAGGAGCTCTCTCGTTGTTAGGTTTGAACATACTTAAATCGGCCCGTAGGTGTTTTCTTGACCTACAAAAGTGCCAGGAGGCTTAGGATTGAGTTTTTATATATGGTTTTGGATATCCCTAAAGCTACAACAGGGTGACTGTCTGGCTGATATATCACAACAGGAAGAGTCTCTACCTACATCTCCTTTCATAGACAATTTTGAGCACTGGTGCAGAAGGTTGACAGTAAAACAATATGGTATCACTTTATATCCCCATTGTTCAACTTAAGGGTGATGAAGGGTTGTACTGAAGAACAGCTGAAGGGGCCATGATATGGATATCGTACCTTTATACAAATAATGGGGCCCTGCAAAGTCTGTTCAGCCCTGGGCCCCACCACTACTAGAGACACTCATGGCTAGATGTGCTATCACTTGCCTCTTAGGAAGCTTTTCATTACAAACTTCAATTTTTATCCAATGGCTCTGCCAGTGATACAAGACATTTGCCTTTGTGTTTGTCTTGTAGCCTACTATAAAGATCCAAGGTGCAATATCAGATCTATGCCATTGGGATCACAAACCAGCAAAAACTGCCATATTTAAACTGTCCAATGTGGTACAACACTGTTTTGTGAAGATTTGCTAAAGCGACATGAAACCAAGCTACAGCAATGCAAAATGGCTTGATTGTTTAAAGGAGGGTGTGGTCTTGTGACTACTTCCGATGCTGGATTGGCTAAAGGTGGCCATACATGGAGAGATCCGCTCGTTTGGCGATGTCGCCAAACGAGCGGATCTCTCCCCGATATGCCCACCTTGAGGTGGGCAATATGGGGCTGATCCGATCGTGGGCCCTAGGGCCCAACGATTGGATCCTAATGAATAGTGATGGGCGGTCGGATCGCGGGACCGCATCAACGAATAGATGCGGCCGCGATCCAACGGGATTTTTCGTCCCATCTGATCAAGATCTGGCCTACTTTCGGCCAGATCTCGATCGGTGAAGCCCGTCAGGGGGCCCCATACATGGGCCAATAAGCTGCCGACGCGGTCTGTCTGCAGCTTTTATCACCCCGTGTATGGCCACCTTAAGAAACCCACTTACAACAGACAGTCACATCACAATGAGAGTTGTCCAAAACATTTTCAAGAATTTCTAATCCTGTTTATATAGAATCCATTGTGCCATTATAATTTGGAAAACAGAGGAATCTCAGAAGGGAACATGAGCGATTTTGAAGGAACATGCAGCCTCAGCCCAGTTATGGTGCAACATTAAGGGTTGCCACGTTTACATTTCAAAACCAGCCACAGACTAAAAGTAGCCAAAAGCCATTTAGAGATTTAGTCGCCCAGCGACAAATTGCCTCTTCTTTGGACAGAGATTGAAACTGATCTGGACAGAATGAGAAGATATAATGGGCAATTATTGCAAATTCACCATCACAGAGAGGGATGCACCAAAAAAACAAACAAATTGCAACCGTTATAAATGTATTCTTGCTTTGGTAGTATAGCGGATAGTTGTCTCTATAAACCATAAAAACACTTTTATTCCTCTGAGTAAGCATATGTTTCCCTGTCATACCAGTTTAATGATGAATAGATGTGGGGGGAAAATAACGGAATAACAAAGATCTTACACAAGAGTGAATGAACCGAAGGAAGGGTTCTAACAGAGGTTGCCATTGGTGTGCTCTTTCTATGATCATTCTAATACTGGCTAAGCATTGCTGAATAATTTATACAATTCAGCAGATCACTGACCAAACTTTATGATCCTGCCTGTGCACGTGGGCCATATCCACAATGGAAAGCAAAGCCAACAAAGAAGTATATTGCCATGTCACAGGCCAACTTGAAATTGTGAGCTGAAATGGGTTACGACTGATGGACAAAATGTTGGAAGCAGATTGAAGTTAGAGTCCTGCAGCGGTTCAGGTACCCGCAGAAAGGCGGGTAATCTGCGGGTTGCGGGTAGAAGTTTCAGGTGTAGGTATAGACACGGGTCGGCGGTTCTGTGGGTTTGCGGGTCGCAGTTGGGCCACGGATCTTCCCTATAACAAGTTTTGATCCTTTTTTCTGATCACGCCTACTTCCGATCTGCTTCTGATGATGTCACTTCTGGTTTACAATGACAGCACTTCCTGATTCTTGATGGTCAGCGGGTCGCGGATCGGGTTGCGGATAAGGTATTTGCGGGTCAGGTAGCGGGTAAGAATGCGGGTCCAGGGTCCGGTTTAACAAATTGATTCCGTGCAGACTGTTGTTTCACCTCTGGTGATTTACATTAATCCCAACAGGAAAAAATATCCTGTCTGCCGTATCCCTAAGGGTTTTAAATCCAGTATAACAGATACCAACATACCTTCAAATTGTCTAGTACTTATTCTAGAGTAATATCTACGCTATCCACAAGTTATAGTAAGTCTGTGATTAAGCAAAAAGAAAACCTGGGCTTTTTTATAGCATGAACAGAAATATTTATGGCCCCGTTCAGCTGATGAAACCCCAATGACATTATTCCGCAAGACCATGGAACCCTCTGGGAAGAGAAGATATTTTGGCCAACTTGCATTGAGACAATGGCGGCATAGACAAAGCTAAAACTACAGGCAGAGCCAGTGATTCATACACAGAATCTTTAGTATAATAGATCAAATGAAACATTTTTAGCCTTTATTTCAGGTATAGAATCTGTTATCCAGAAACCCCTTATCTAGAAAGCTCAGAATTATGGGAAGGCCATCTCCCACAGACTCAATTCGAATTTTTCCCATACCTGCTTCTCCATTAGGCAAACCTATAGGGCAGCACAGCAAGATTTTTTTTCTCCCAGAAATGTAAATACCCAACATGTTTAAGTCAATATTTGTGTTCCTACATTCTCTTAAACGTATTTATCAAGAATCCTCATGGTGTCCTTGTAATGATATCTAATGTCTACTCAGACAACATTCCATTCCCTACACTTAAAGAGATTCTGTTAGGATTTTTATGGTGTAGTTTTTATTTCTAAATGACACTGTTTACCCTGCAAATAATTAACTCTACAATATAAAATGTCATTCCTGAACCAACAAGTGTGTTTAGTTGTAATATTGGTGTGTAGGTGCATCTCAGCTCATAATCCCTGGTCATGTGCTTTCAGAAAGAGCCAGCACTTTAGGATGAAGCTTAGTGATGTGCGGGCCGGGCCGATACCAGCAGGTTTACCCACGGGTCAGGCAGGTTCGGGCCGACCTCGCTCCCCCATTTGTGGGTCGCCGGGCGGGTCCGGGTTGAGCTCTTCTGCCTGCTCTTCCCTTACACTGCTGGCTTCCAGTTTTATAGACACGCCTGCTCGCAATGCCCCTTTTGTGATGTCATCGGTGGGGTGGGGGTCAGGGGTCTATAAAAGGAAGGGAGAAGTTGGGCTCAGGTGGGCATGGATTTAGGGAGTTCGGGTCCGGGTCATGGAAAACTTGACCTGCACATCACTAATGGAACTACTTTCGGCAGGCTGTTGTTTCTCCTACTCAATGGAACTGTATGTGTCTCAGTGGGACCTGGATTTTACTATTGAGTGTTGTTCTTAGATCTACCAGGCAGCTGTTATCTTGTGTTAGGGAGCTGCTATCTGGTTACCTTTCCATTCTTCTGTTGTTAGGCTGCTGGGGGGATATCACTCCAACTTGCAGTTATGGTTGCCACCGGGCCAGTATTTTACTGGCCTAGCTGGTAAAACACTTGCCATGGCCGGCAATGTAGTTGCCGGTAATTTGTAATACCCTTGAAAAAAAGCCAATGGCCTGCCCCCAATTCTCTCAGAACTTACCTTTTTTCAGGCTTCTGGCCATTGTGTGTGTTGCTCCACCCCCTTTTGTGTCACTGTGAGTGGCTACACCCCTTTTGCATCACGGACAGTGATCCTTTTGTTCCCGCCCCTCCCCACCGCCTGGTAAAATTTTTTAGAAAAGGTGGCAACCTTACTTGGGAGATGGGTCTTATATGATATATTATTATGAGTGATGGGCGTATTTGTCCCGTTTCGCTTTGCGAAAATTTTTTGAAACCCGTAGAAGTCAATGGGTACACATTAAGTATAAATAAATAAGTCTGAATAATTTTGACAGGGCGACAATTTTTATGTGCGCGACCATTCTAACAAGCGCCCAATTTTTTTGATGTGGTGGATTTTTCACCTGCCAAATTTTCTCTGCAGTTTCGCCAATTTATTTGCCGGCGGCAAAACGCGGAAATTCGCACCTGCTGAATTTATTTGCCAATCGCTTATTATTATTAAGTATACAGGTTACGAACAAATGCAACTGGACCCTTGAAATGTATGTGTATAATGATGTTTAATTGAGAGGCATGGCCCAACCGTTATGATTGGTTTTAAAGTGGGATGGGAGGAGTTATGTCGGCTTTAAATATGTGATCGCAGTGAGGGTAATCACCTATGAGTAGGTATCGGAGGGTACAAAACGCGTAAGGTGGAGGATCATGGGGTATAATCACCTATGAGTAAGTATCGGAGGGTACAAAACGCGTAATGTGGAGGATCATGGGGTATAATCACCTATAAGTAAGTATTGGAGGGTACAAAACGCATAAGGTGGAGGATCATGGGGTATAATCACCTATGAGTAAGTATCGGAGGGTACAAAACGCATAAGGTGGAGGATCATGGGGTAAAATCATCTATGAGTAAGTATCGGAGGGTACAAAACGCATAAGGTGGAGGATCATGGGGTCAGTTAGCTGAAATGTTTTTTAAGATACATTTTTGAATAAATTGTGGATTTTTAAACATGACGAGTTACGGGAATTTTTTGGAATAACTTTGGTTCTTTCATGTTGACCATTTAATTACCCCAAGTGCTAGGATTGTGTATATTAAACCCATAAAAAAATATATATATATATATATCCACGGATTTATGCATAGTCTTCAGTCATCCTACAATCCCAGCTAAACCGTTTTCTCAAGACGCCGCTATTTTATTTCCAAGTCGTTTAGAGGTGACCACAACCGTATCGTTCCCGGGATGTCGGTGAAATGCCTCGATGAAGCTTTAATGCCCTCTGGGCTCCACAGACAATAAAGGAAAGGCACCAGGTTAACTAGAAAGTACTGAGGAGAAAATTCAATTGAGACAAAGCAAGAGAAATAGCGGGAGAGTAAACATCAGGCTCATATTAGTAGAGACACTTCCACATTAAAGTTTCCCACTGAACTTGAAAAGAAAGATGAGACGGCAAATTTCAGGTGATGCCTCTGTAATGAACCTCCGGCTAAAAGAACTACTTCTCCATTATGTCTCAAGGTCACACTGTAAGGGCGAAAACTGAATCCAACCTTAATTTACCTTGATATGTTACCATTTTGGGATTTTTTATTTTTCTATTTAACAGGCATCTTTTTAGTGATATGAGGGCCGAGTAAATCGTGTGCTACTGTTCTATGGCCCTCAAGTTGTTGCTGAAGCAAATCTCCCTGTCCCCCGAAACAGAATTCAGCTGCCGCAGGGTATAAGGAGTTGTAAGACAAAACAATGTCTGAAGGTTGGACAAAGTCATAACAACTGCTGCTTTTGTATTTTCAAGTCTACTATCCCACAGTCACACTCCCTTCCCAGAGACTATTATCCACTGTTACTATAGACACCATCTCTCCCTACTATACCTGCTATCCCACAGTCACACTCCCTTCCCAGAGACTATTATCCACTGTTACTATAGACACCATCTCTCCCTACTATACCTGCTATCCCACAGTCACACTCCCTTCCCAGAGACTATTATCCACTGTTACTATAGGCACCATCTCTCCCTACTATACCTGCTATCCCACAGTCACACTCCCTTCCCAGAGACTATTATCCACTGTTACTATAGACACCATCTCTCCCTACTATACCTGCTATCCCACAGTCACACTCCCTTCCCAGAGACTATTATCCACTGTTACTATAGACACCATCTCTCCCTACTATACCTGCTATCCCACAGTCACACTCCCTTCCCAGAGACTATTATCCACTGTTACTATAGACACCATCTCTCCCTACTATACCTGCTATCCCACAGTCACACTCCCTTCCCAGAGACTATTATCCACTGTTACTATAGACACCATCTCTCCCTACTATACCTGCTATCCCACAGTCACACTCCCTTCCCAGAGACTATTATCCACTGTTACTATAGACACCATCTCTCCCTACTATACCTGCTATCCCACAGTCACACTCCCTTCCCAGAGACTATTATCCACTGTTACTATAGACACCATCTCTCCCTACTATACCTGCTATCCCACAGTCACACTCCCTTCCCAGAGACTATTATCCACTGTTACTATAGGCACCATCTCTCCCTACTATACCTGCTATCCCACAGTCACACTCCCTTCCCAGAGACTATTATCCACTGCTACTATAGACACCATCTCTCCCTACTATACCTGCTATCCCACAGTCACACTCCCTTCCCAGAGACTATTATCCACTGTTACTATAGACACCATCTCTCCCTACTATACCTGCTATCCCACAGTCACACTCCCTTCCCAGAGACTATTATCCACTGTTACTATAGACACCATCTCTCCCTACTATACCTGCTATCCCACAGTCACACTCCCTTCCCAGAGACTATTATCCACTGTTACTATAGACACCATCTCTCCCTACTATACCTGCTATCCCACAGTCACACTCCCTTCCCAGAGACTATTATCCACTGTTACTATAGACACCATCTCTCCCTACTATACCTGCTATCCCACAGTCACACTCCCTTCCCAGAGACTATTATCCACTGTTACTATAGGCACCATCTCTCCCTACTATACCTGCTATCCCACAGTCACACTCCCTTCCCAGAGACTATTATCCACTGTTACTATAGACACCATCTCTCCCTACTATACCTGCTATCCCACAGTCACACTCCCTTCCCAGAGACTATTATCCACTGTTACTATAGGCACCATCTCTCCCTACTATACCTGCTATCCCACAGTCACACTCCCTTCCCAGAGACTATTATCCAATGTTACTATAGACACCATCTCTCCCTACTATACCAGCTATCCCACAGTCACACTCCCTTCCCAGAGACTATTATCCACTGTTACTATAGGCACCATCTCTCCCTACTATACCTGCTATTCCACAGTCACACTCCCTTCCCAGAGACTATTATCCACTGTTACTATAGACACCATCTCTCCCTACTATACCTGCTATCCCACAGTTACACTCCCTTCCCAGAGACTATTATCCCACTGTTACTATAGACACCATCTTTCCCTACTATACCTGCTATCCACAGTCACACTCCCTTCCCAGAGACTATTATCCACTGTTACTATAGGCACCATCTCTCCCTACTATACCTGCTATCCCACAGTCACACTCCCTTCCCAGAGACTATTATCCACTGTTACTATAGGCACCATCTCTCCCTACTATACCTGCTATCCCACAGTCACACTCCCTTCCCAGAGACTATTATCCACTGTTACTATAGGCACCATCTCTCCCTACTATACCTGCTATCCCACAGTCACACTCCCTTCCCAGAGACTATTATCCACTGTTACTATAGGCACCATCTCTCCCTACTATACCTGCTATCCCACAGTCACACTCCCTTCCCAGAGACTATTATCCACTGTTACTATAGGCACCATCTCTCCCTACTATACCTGCTATCCCACAGTCACACTCCCTTCCCAGAGACTATTATCCACTGTTACTATAGGCACCATCTCTCCCTACTATACCTGCTATCCCGTAGTCACACTCCCTTCCCAGAGACTATTATCCACTGTTACTATAGACACCATCTCTCCCTACTATACCTGCTATCCCATAGTCACACTCCCTTCCCAGAGACTATTATCCACTGTTACTATAGGCACCATCTCTCTCTAATATACCTGCTATCCCACAGTCACACTCCCTTCCCAGAGACTATTATCCACTGTTACTATAGGCACCATCTCTCCCTACTATACCTGCTATCCCACAGTCACACTCCCTTCCCAGAGACTATTATCCACTGTTACTATAGGCACCATCTCTCCCTACTATACCTGCTATCCCACAGTCACACTCCCTTCCCAGAGACTATTATCCACTGTTACTATAGACACCATCTCTCCCTACTATACCTGCTATCCCACAGTCACACTCCCTTCCCAGAGACTATTATCCACTGTTACTATAGACACATCTCTCCCTACTATACCTGCTATCCCACAGTCACACTCCCTTCCCAGAGACTATTATCCACTGTTACTATAGACACATCTCTCCCTACTATACCTGCTATCCCACAGTTACACTCCCTTCCCAGAGACTATTATCCACTGTTACTATAGGCACCATCTCTCCCTACTATACCTGCTATCCCACAGTCACACTCCCTTCCCAGAGACTATTATCCACTGTTACTATAGGCACCATCTCTCCCTACTATACCTGCTATCCCACAGTCACACTCCCTTCCCAGAGACTATTATCCCACAGTTACTACAAGCACCACTTGGGGACATGAAGGACTATTACTGCAAGAACAAACAAGTGAAAAAGGCAGAAATACACAATTGCAACGAATAGGGTTTATGCCGAAGAGGCTTTTTCTATTGTTCTAATCGTGAAAAATCTATAGTTTTTTTTTTTATTTTTGACCTTGACATTTATCACTAGATTTTATGTTTGCTCCAAATTAGACTACCAGTGAATGATTAATCCACCTGCATAATTAACAAATGCTAACAAAACAGTCATAGAAAAGGGTGCGTGGGAGGGGGTTGAATGCTGGTAATGGAATTTTCTTCCTAGCAGGGACCAAATCTTCCAATTTTCCATTTAGTCCAAGAAACAACAAAGCCCGTAGACTTTTCCTGATTAAAACAAAAGGCAATAAGTATGTTGAGCACAAGCCCTATTTATTGCACTCATGTGAAAGAGAAGGAGGTGGTGATAAGTGACTCTTACATACAGCGGTTAAAAAATACGTATATATAGTTTTTACTTGAGAAAGTAGGGGGGGGATCTAAAGCAGTATTATTTTCCTCAGTTGGGAAATGTACTTTTACAATCCTGATTGGTTGGAATGACAATATCTGTGATGCCTTTGTAGCAAGAGAAAACGCATTTGTAGTAATTGCTTCTGGGAGATCCAACTGCCAGTTATGTGGCCAGGAAGACCTCATTGTGTCCTCGTTGTTTCTGCCCTTCCTAGAAAGAGCTTTGGGAAGGTTCGGCCCGATGGACTTTTCTTTTTTTAATCTCACTATAATGTTACTATGTAAGTCCCAGGGCTGCACTTGAACAGACTGCAGAAATATTTCTTAACTGGAAAGATTCTTGACGGATTCATGAATATAACACCAGCCAGCGCATCAATCACTGGCTAATTCTCACTGACACTCCTGTAGTCTTAGGAGATATCATGGACATCTGCCCTGGAACTGATATCACTGACACAAGGCTTCCAAAAACTTACTAACTGGGACCTCTGTTGGGCAACTAAATGCAATACTGTGTCTTGTGTTGATTTCAGGCTTAACTTGGTGCCGTGTCCAAGGACTAAGTGTAACTGTAAAGTAAGAACAATTAGCTAATGGGTTCACTTCCCCGAACTTCAACTGAAATGGATGTTTCACCAAACAAGTCAATTTTCTTAGGGCCCTTACTCACGGGCGTTTGCAGCTGCGCTCCCCTGTGTTCCAGTTTTATGCGTTCAGACGCAGGGGAGCGCAGGATTAGACGCGCTGAATTATTTTCAATACGGCTGGGACGCATGTTGCATTTTACCTGCATTTGGCGCTTACATGCGTCTGTGTGAGTACAGCCGTATTGAAAAGAATTCGCCGTGTCTACTCTCTGCGGCTGAACCAGAGCCGGGCAGGCGCCCTAGGCATCCTGGCAGGGCACGGCACCGGCTGAGTGCGCGCTCAAGCTTGCATGTGCGAAACTGAGCTTGAGCGTGCATGCACGAAACACCATGCGCGTATTCGCAGAAACGTAATTACGTAGAAAATCTCAGCACCAGTCAGGGAGAGATGGGACCAGATATGGAGTAGGCAACAGAGCAGGTATGTGCCTGGCACCCCCCCAGCTTTGTGCCCTAGGCACGTGCCTACATTGCCTACCCCTAGTTCTGGCCCTGGGCTGAACGCATAAAACTGGGATGCATGGGAGCGCAGCTTCAAACGCCCGTAAGTAAGGGCCCTTATGGCAGTAAATTCTCTCTCTGTGACAACACAGAACCATTGGCAGATCTGCATTTCTTAACCCAGACATTAAGACAGGAGAATGTTTAAGCTTTGATATTTATTCAGGGGAATAAACACAGAAAAGCACTAAGGGCAGAGACAACGTTGCTATTTCGGTAGATTAGTCACCCATCGGCAAATCACTTCTTCTTCGGACAACTAATCTAACGAAAATCCTTCCCGCCGGCTAGAATGTAAATCGTCGGCGGGATGGCACTCGGCACTTCAGCCGCTTCGGGCGAGTTCAGAAAGCCAAAGCCATCCGAGTGCCGGACTTACATTCTAGCCGGCGGGAAGGCTTTTCGGGAGATTAGTCGACCGAAGAAGAAGCAGTTAGTCGCCAGGCATCATTGCAAAAATTTTAATTTTTTTAAAGGTTTTTATTTTGCATTTAACAGTGAGAAACAATAAAAGACCATCATGGTTCCTTAGTCAAGTACAATAGTCTCAGTACAGCGGATGCACAATTTGAGTTCCATAGGCCAGGTACTCCCAGACACCTGCTCAGTCACCCCCAGTGATCTGGGCTCAAGTCTGGTCCTATATCCATTGCACATGTAAGATTTAATTGGTGTGTATAGCTAGCTAAGAACTCTTCTGTGGCCTCCAACCAAACTCTCCACACCAAGTTATATTTTTGCGGACATACTCTTGTAGCATAAGTTGTATCAAGGGGGTGTTGTTTTTATCAGATTTAGCGAGCCGTTGAGTGTGGGGAGCTGGGGGAACATCCAGTTCAGCATAATACATTTCCTACAGTAAAGTGTGGAGGAAAATGCTCATGGCTGCTCTTGGTGTGACCTCCTCCACTACGCCTAGTAGACATACCATAGGATTTAATAGTTTGGGTAATGCTAGTTTGGGTAATGCTGTTTTTTCCTGGATGCAGGTGAGGACTTGAGACCAGAAGATTCGGGGGCACAAGCAAATGAGATGCAGATAAGTTGCCTCTGGGGCACTACACTTAGGGCATTGGGGTGATTCACGTGTGTTCATATGGAACAATCGGAGTGGGGTTAAGTGGAGTCTATGTAGGATTTTAAATTGGATCGGTCTATCTCTGGAGTAGAGTCCTGCGCGGGTCCATTTTTTGGAACCCTATCTGTACCCGCAACCTGCAATCCGCAACCCGGACCCGCATTCTTACCCACTTGGACCCGCTACCCGACCCACAAGTACCTTATCTGCAACCAAGACCCGCAACCCACTGATCATAAAGAATCAGGAAGTGCTGTCATTGTAAACCGGAAGTGACATTATCGGAAGTAGGCGTGATCAGAAAAAAGGAGTCAAAATCTATATTGAGAAGACCCGCGGCCCGACCCGCGACTTGCTAACCCGCAGAACCGCCGCCCACACCAATATCATCATAAATGCTAATGCCATACTTTGTGACCTCCGGAGAGCAGTGTAATTGGCTATGGTCAATGAAGCGTTATTTACACAAACGTCACTGCAGCGAATGGAATGAGTCGGTGACTTGGCATTATTTGAACAACTGCTCGTATCAACTGAATAAGGAATATCACAGCATGCAGAATTATATATTCTAGCAAGTAGGCTGTTTATACGACCGCCCCCACAGCAGCAAAAGCCACAATAAACGTTTGGAAATTACAGTTTGATTTTTGTTGCTTTTTAAACTTTTTTCCATTTTATTGTGCTGGATGTGCTTGTATGTATTGTATTTCTTTTGCATGTCACGTTTTTCACTTTAGGATTTGTGGTGTCTTACACATGGGCATAAAAAAAAAAAAGAGTCAAAGAAATCCCCACTAGCTAGGGGGAGGCAGGATGGGCAGGAGAGGGAGGGAGGAGAAAGGGAGGGAGAGAGGGAGGGAGGGAGAGAGGGAGGGAGGGAGAGAGGGGGAGGGAGGGAGAGAGGGGGAGGGAGGGAGAGAGGGAGGGAGGGCGGGAGAGAGGGGGAGGGAGGGAGAGAGAGTGAGGGAGAGAGAGAGAGTGAGGGAGAGAGAGAGGATGGGCAGCAGCCCAGAGGGAGGGCAAGTGGGCAGCCGAGGTGACCCAGAGGGAGGGAGGAAGGGCAGGAGGCCCAGAGGGAAGGGAGGGAGATGAAAGGGAGGTACGAGGGTCTGGTAGGCAGCAGAGAGGGAGGGAGGTAGGGTTGTGGCCATAAAGTTGAAGTGCACAACAGGCCATTCTGAAGTTCTTTTGCAGGGTACGCTGCTGGTCTCACATATGTGATGTTGTAATGATGTCACTCGGTCCCTTTTCTCATTCTTTGTTTTTGGATTTCACCTTGACATAGGATGGGGGGCCTAGACTAAATATTAGTCTTCCAAACAAATACACATTATAAATGTAAAAGCCCTATGAAGACCATATACAGTATAATTATGTTTTCCAATGGAAAGCCCATTCTTGGCTTCCCCCAAACAAATAATTGCTTCATTCGATTTCATACTATTATAGAGACAAAACTCTTTGAGATGTTGTTGGAGATGGTGCACTATTTATTTATATGAGTGTGAAGATGGTTCTTCTTTATGTAAAGGTGCCTGTATTATCGGAGTCCACAGTAGTAGGAGGTCGGCCAACATAAATGCCTCAGGGCTGCTATGAGACAACAACAACTCAAGGCTGATTTACTAACATAGGTGCTAATGTATTACTGAATGGTTGCTACTGGTTACTCCACTGCTTCATGTTTATTAGGAGCTTTAGTTGTCCGTAAGAAAAAGAGAGAGAAATAATTCATCGAAAACGTTTTTTTGTTTTTTTTTGTGCTGCTGTTGTCACAGAAAACATTAATCTCTTTAATGCTGAAACAAGCTGAGCGACACAATATACTAAGGAATAACAATTTCTCTTTAAAGCTCTAAATGTTTAATATACAGTTGCTTGAGTGTTCCGGGTGCTGTTTCCCATATTTTATGTAGGAGAGACAAATCAAACATAATAAAAATACAGAAAGGCAGGAACGGTGGTGCTTGAAGTAAAGTCTAAAATTATAGAGACAAATACAAAGATTCTCAGAAAGGCATGATCATTTTTTTTTTTTTTAGAAATAACAATAATAAAACCCTCATGACATTAGCAAATACTAATCTTGAAGTTGTTGGACTAGTCTAGCGCTCACAGTTTTGCTTCAGAACCAAGATTTAAGAAGTCAGAGAATAGGCATATTTGCCTTAAGTCAAATATAATCACAGTCAACCAATGGCTGCCAGATGTTCCACTTTTGGTAAAGTGCTGGGGCAGCAGGTCGAGAATCTATTTATATTTGAAGATATTTGGCAAGAACACTTTTGTATCGCATGTGCAACGTTCTGTTACCTGGGATCCCGTAGGAAGATGGCTGGTTCACGGAGGACTGGTGGCAACGGGAACTCCTCTACGGCTCCGGTCTTCACCGACGCCCTTTTGGGGCCCCGGGCTTTCTGCGGCAGAGACAGCAAAAGAGCCAAGCGTGTTACCAAAGCGCAGTACAAAGGATCAGGCAAGAACGTAGTCAGGTTCACGCATGGTCAGTTCCAGACGTCAGAGAAGCGAGGTACCAAAGGATAATACAAAAGCGTAGTCAAGTTTCAGGCAAAGGTCGGTTTCAGGCAGCGAAGGTTCGAAGGTCCAGGAAAACAGGCAGAGGGTCAAACAGGAACACGGACAACCAGGGCTTTAGCGGAACAGTGGAAACTGAAGCCAGCTTGGGCAAGGAGAGGAGGAAGAGGAAGGTATTTAAGGGAGCAGGAACCAATCAGGAGTAGGTTGAGGAAGGACAGGCACATCAACAGCCAATAGGGGACTGGGCGCACCATTATGGGGTAATTAAACCTAAGTGTTTTGGCGGGAGCGTCCATTTTGACGCACGCCGGCGTTTATGCGCCAGCGCCTAAGTTTATGCGCGCCAGCGTTTATGCGCTGGCACACGGCGGATGTCACAGCATGGCTGAAGTCCTAAACTGGTGAGTGGATAAAACTGGCTGCTGTCTTGACATCTGTTCTCCAAGTGGACAACTTATGGTCCCATGCATGGGTCTGAAACCATCGCCTCCCAGATCTATGTTTATTGAGGCTCTGGGCAAAGACCGTCTGCATATGTCTCTATGAGATCTGAACGTTAATTTGTGACCAAACATGAATGTGCAAGATCGGGTCCACCAGTTGAGATGACCAAGTAAGAATATCTACAGATAAATGGCTATCTTAAGAGAAAATACTGATAAATACACTCTGATCATAACAGCAGTGAAATAAATCTGTGAAATGGTCCAACCAAGCCCTTTTCCAAGGAAACAGAATTTCAAGGATAGCGTTAAATTGGGCCTTGGAAGTTGGGGACAGTTGGCAGCAATATCCTAGTGATACTCTGACCAAAGACATTTTCTGGGCCAGTCCAGCAATTGTTCGGAATGCTCATCCAGCAGCAGATGCAAAACCAGAAGCCTTTGACAAAAAGCAGAAGACACCTGAAGACTAAAATAAATTATCTAGGGATGACGTGAAAGGCCAGTTGCTAATTAGAAGTGATTAGTTGCTGTGCATGACTAGTACTTTGCAATAGAATGTGCCTGTGAATAAATAAACATTGCTAGAGGAGGATTCATGCTTCCCATTAATAAGGAAACATGTCAGTCCTGTAAATCACCCTGCGCTGGAATGGCTACAGTCAATCTTCCTCCGAGGCCACTTGTAAATCAGAGACCATGACCTGGAAGGCTCAAGTCCACAGTTTCTTTATATTTAGGTCCGGATCTAGTATCTATCCAAGTCTATTCACTGTTTTAACCATGTTCTATGTATGTCATCAGCTCTCGCACTAGATTTGGAGAAGAACCGGTGGATTTGCCAAAGATCTGAGGCTCCAGTGGAACCCCCAGTAGTTCCACCACTGATCCTTGAGCATAGTAGGCTTTCTAAAGTTTTTTTTGACTACTTTAAATAATCTAATCACAAATTCTAGTAAATGTTATCATGATTGTAGTAAGAAGAAGTTCTAGATTTGATCAATAGCTACTTCCTTTCAAACAGGAAACCAGTAACCGCTAGCTGTTGTTGGGTTGCTGTGGGTTACTAGACTGGGAACAAACTGCTATATAAGATTACTACCATTGTTTGATTCTCTTCCCATACTGTATTTGGATTTCACCATGAAAAAGGTTTACTGCTGTGTGTGGGGTCTACGCTAAGGCAATTGCGGTTTTGTTTAAGAATAACGTGGCAAAAAAATGCAATCTTGGGGGGGGGGAATATTTTGATTTTCTATTTCAAATATAAGCAGCAAATTTATTAAAATTAGAGACGGGTTTTTCCTGCAACTTGAGAAAATCACCGCCATAAATGTATCCAATAAATAAATGTCAAAAATGTTAAAGTGGACCTGTCACCCAGACACAAAAATCTGTATAATAAAAGTCCTTTTCAAATTAAACATGAAATCCAATTTCTATTTTTTATTAAAGCATTCATAGCTGTTGTAAACTCTTTTAAAAATCTCAGCTGTCAATCAAATATTGTCTGCCCCTCCTCTATGCCAGTGGCATAGAGGCGGGGCAGACAATTACTTTCACTTTCCATTCAGCACTTCCTACATGTCACTGCTCTCCCCACATTCCCCCGTTCTCTCCAACGTTTAATTGTGTAACCAGGACATGGGGATGGACATCAGGTCCCCCATTCTGGTGCACAAACAAGATTCTGAGATGATACAAGACTTGCCTTAATAAAACTGTCCATAAAATGGCTGCTTCCTGCTTGCTATAATTATGAGTTCCCAGACTGATGGAAACCAGATTCAAATCATTTATATAGTGTAATTAAAGTTCATTTTGCTTGACTAATGAGATAAAATAGGATTTGGAATGTTTTTTTTTTGGGTGACAGGTCCCCTTTAAAGAAAACATTTAGGAGGCATAGTTTCACCATTCCAGTTGTTTTATTTGTTTTTAATTAAAAAAAAAAAAAATTTAAAAATGCAGTTAGCAAAAAGAAACAAAAGAATGTCATTTTATTTGTAATCATGTTTTTTTCCCCATGACTTAGGGTTTAATTTATCAAAAATTCTCTATTTATCAATCAATTTTCACAAATTTTTCTTGTTCGGAAAAGGTAACAATAAAATTGTAAAAAGAATCTGAATGCTTTGATTTTGCGCTCTAAATAATTTTTCCGTAAAAAAGCTCCAAAATTGTTAATGGTACATCTGCCATTGACTTTTGCATGCTATCGGCAGGTCTGAGTTGGAGTCCTATTTTCATCTGACTTTTGACACCATCGGACTTTAATAAATCCCAAAAAATGTTCCCCTCAGATCGGAGCATATTAAAAAAAAACCCTAAATGTAATTTTTACCTAAATATGTTAATCTCATTTTTTTCTGTGATCGAGTTTTTAAACAATTCAAATACATCAAAGTGTCTTTGGGAGCATGAATTTTCCATAGACAGCTATAATAGGGAAATAACCTTTGATGGGGAAACTAAATATTTGATGACTTGTTGAACTGAAACGTTGATATAAAGAAACAAGATCATTTGGTTTAGTTGAGAGAATATAAACAGAAGCATTGTACAGGTATGGGATTCTTTATCCGGCAAACCAATGTCCAGAAAGCTCCGAATTACTGAAAGGCCGTCTCTCATAGACTCCATTTTATCAAAATAATGCAAATTTTTTAAAATTATTTTTTTCCCTCTATAACAATAAAACAGTAGCTTGTACTAGGTCTTTATTTTCTAACAGACTCAAGGTATGAAGGTTCAAATTACATAAAGATCCATTATCCGGAAAAGACTGGTCCCAAGCATTCTGGATAACAGGTCCTGTACTTGCAAATGATATAAATACATGAAATGACAGAAGATTTTTTTTAAGCTTATTCTTATTAAAAAAGAAGGCAATTATTAGATGGGGTCATTTATCAACACTGGGCAAATATCCCCATGGGCAGTAACCTATGGCAACCAATTAAATTGTAGTATTCATTATTGCACCTGCAGCTGCCTTAACAATCCAATTGGTTGCTATGGGTAACTGCCCATGGGCAAATGTCCCCAGTTTTGATAAATGAGCTCTAGCGTCCCTTTAAATGTTTGTGTTGCATCAAATAGCACTTCTTATCTCCATCAGTAATAGTACGGTAGGGATGCACCGAATCCACTATTTGGGATTCGGCCGAATCCCCGAATCCTTGGTGAAAGATTCTGCCAAATACCGAACCGAATCCTAATTTGCATATGCAAATTAGGGTCAGGAAAGGAGAAAGTGGAAAAAATTCTTGTTTTGTGACGAAAAGTCATGTGATTTCCCAACACACCCCTAATTTACATATGCAAATTAGGATTCAGATTTGGTTCAGCCAGGCACAAGGATTCGGCCAAATCCTGCTGAAAAAGGCCGAATCTTGGCCGAATCCCGAACCAAATCCTGGATTCGGTGCATCCCTAGTACAGAGCTCTGCAGGCAGCAGAGTATTTAATATAAAAAGAGCCTTTCAGATAACAGATAAAAGGTCTAGTGAGATACTTGCTCTTATCCCGAGTTTGTATTTAGAAACTTGGTCTTAAAGAAAGACAGGACTTGTGTGTTTTTGCTAGAAATGATGGAGAACAGCACAGGAGTACCAGGCAGCATGATTCCCCGTACCCAACTACATAAATGGGGTTATTTACTAAACTCCAAATGCCAAAAACCCGAAAAATTAGTGTATAAAATCCGAATTGTTAGTGGAAAAAAAAAAAATCATAAATTTTTCGTAATTTATTAAGCCCAGAGGATGGAAAAGTCTGAATCTGAACTCTCAGACATGTGGAGATTGCATATAAGTCAACGGGAGAAATCCCAATGATTTTTTCCTTGTGTGTTGGGTTTTCTGCAATACCACAAAGTTTTCGGGCAAAAAAATCTGCTGAAAAATCTGGAAAAATAACATGAAAATCTGATTTTTTTTTTCCCCCCCCGTAAAGCCAATTTTCGGGAAAATTAAATAATAAATAAGGGTAAAAAAACCAGAGCAGATTTGATCAGAGTTTGCAGGAGAAAATGTTGAGATAAAATAGGACATTGATAAATATCCCCCTATAACTATAACGATTCAAATATAAATAAATGAATTTTTCCCAAAACAACATTTTCGCGCACAGGTTTGAGACGTAAGCAAAGAATTTCTATTCTAATCACAGTATCATTTTACCTGTTATTTTCCCACTGTCCCAGGCAACATAAGTTCTAACAACTTCTTTCATCTAAAGGGAAATTTCTAGCAATAAAGCCTCCTAAGCAATTTAAAAATAAGGATTTTTAAACCTTTCTCTTACCAAACTCACAAAAGAAAGGAGTGAGATGTTTTTCCCCTGTTACAAAGTAATTGCGTCCGCAGGCGGAGAGGCAAATGGAACGAGAGGGAGTTTAGGGCCGAGCCTACGTGGTTTGGAGTCATTTCTGCAAAGTTACTTGTGATCTTACTACGGTAAAAACATAGCAGGGCAATTTAAATCTTTATTTCCCCAGCTGTAAGGAAAAATTCACTGTTTTCTTCACTTTTTTTACCCTCTCGGAGCCATTTCTATAACACAAAGTATGAACTCTGAGAATGGAATCTCCAGAGCACAATGAATTTTTACTTCTATTCTAGAAACGATCGGCACACATTTATATCAGTTCAGCCCTACGGCCCTTCTAAAGACAGGAGTCAATTTGATGACCCTACAAACAGAAGGTAAACCAGTGGTGCTCGTATAATAAATACATAAAGGTCGGCAAACTCAACAAACTAGGCCGACCCCATGAGATGCAAATATTTCTACGATGGAACAAAATTTATTGTGGAAACTGTGCTGAAAAAGTCAAATCAGTCAGAGGAAACATAAAGATATTTGAACTCCTATCTTGAAACTAAAGGTGGCCACACACACCCAATAGAATTGCACAAACAAAGTTTCATGAGATTTTCGTACTGTGTATGGGAATTATTGTCTCATCAATTTTCGTAGCATGGAGATTGGACGTTAATTGATCAGACAAATTATTACATTTCTGTCGGATAACTATACTATCTGTGCATGTATTGCCTATCTGACCATATCCATGGGTGACCTACAATTTATTTCCAGGACGTGACTTTCATAAGATTGTTGTCTGGCCAAAGCATTGTCAGATTTGTTATCTTTAGGGCTTTAACCCTACAATTCAAGTTTGACTTTTTAGATCATTAAACGAAAAAAACCATACAATTGGTATGCGCATATTTAGAGCCAGGGCACACGCTGCTATTTCGGGAGATTAGTCCGCCAGCAACAAATCGCTTCTTCTTAGGGCAACTAATCTCCCCAAACTGCCTTCCCGCCGGCTAGAATGTAAATGGCTGGCGTGATGGCATACAGATGGCTTCGGCTTTCTAAAGTCGCCCGAAGTTTCCTTGTGAGGCAACTTTGGAAAATGAAACACTCAAAGTGCCATCCCGTCGACGATTTACATTTTAGCTGGCGGGAATGCAGTTCGGGGAGATTAGTTGCCCGAAGAAGAAGCAATTTGTTGCTGGGTGACTTATTGTAAGGACCATCGGGGATTTGAACACTTGGGACTGGGGTTGCTGGACTTTCAGTGCACAGGCGGTGTATTTACCGAGTGAGCCACTGGTGGCTCTTGGGGCTGGTCCTGATCTTGTTATTGTGATCCTGTATTTTGTCTGTTTCCAGTATGTTTTCCACCCACCTTGTTTACCCTCATATGTCTCCTATTCCCTAATCAATTGCCCTTTATAAACCACGCCCTGAGCCTTGCTCAGGGCTGAGTCATTGAATGTGTTTGGTTTTGTATCTGAATGTAATTTGTTTGTTCCTGAATCTTGTTCCTGAATCTTGTTCCTGAATCTTGTTCCTGAATCTTGTTCCTGGATCTGTTTCTGGATATTCCTTGTTCCAAGTTCCTGAATCTTGTTCCTGTGTTTTTGTTCCAGCTTTTCATTGCCTGCCTGGTAAAGACTTTATTTTTGACCTGTTCCTGTTTTGCTTCAGTTCCATTAAATCCTGTTTATTCACCATGCCTGCTTCAAGTATTTGTGGCTTTTTCCCTGGGCTTCCACCACACACACTACCAAGTGTGAATTTAACTCCCGTTGCAGCGGTTTCCCGCTGTGAACATTACACTAATCTCCCAAAATAGCAGCGTGTGCCCTGGCCCTTATTGTAAGGCAACTAAAATCTGACAGTGGACGGCCAGCTTTAACATGCATGACATATTTTATGATGTAGTTAGTGACATTCTAAGAGGTTGGTCTTTATTGTTTAACGTAAGGAGCCTAGAACATGACAGCACAAAGGCCCTCCAATGGGTTGATGCACTTGTGGAGGCAGATTTATTAAGGTTTGAATGGTAAATTAAATTTTTCAAACTTTTTTGGGGTCAAAACTCACAAATTCTAATTTTAAATTTGAATGTGAGATTCATCACATCTAGACCCTGGAAACAGTTCCAATTCGAATATTCGTCACCTAAAACTTGCAGAGTTCATGTACAAGTCAATGACATGATTTCCCTACACGCCCCTAATTTACATATGCAAATTAGGATTCAGATTGGCCAGGCACAAGGATTCGGCCAAATCTTGCTGAAAAAGGCCGAATCTTGGCCAAATCCCGAACCGAATCCTGGATTCGGTGCATCCCTAGTACAGAGCTCTCAGGCAGCAGAGTATTTAATATAAAAAGAGCCTTTCAGATAACAGATAAAAGGTCTAGTGAGATACTTGCTCTTATCCCGAGTTTGTATTTAGAAACTTGGTCTTAAAGAAAGACAGGACTTGTGTGTTTTTGCTAGAAATGATGGAGAACAGCACAGGAGTACCAGGCAGTATGATTCTTCGTACCCAACTACATAAAGGGGGTTATTTACTAAACTCCAAATGCCAAAAAACCCGAAAAATGTGTGTATAAAATCCGAATTGTTAGTGAAAAAAAAAATCACAAATTTTTTGTAATTTATTAAGCCCACAGGATGGAAAAGTCTGAATGGGAGAAATCCCAATGATTTTTGGGTTTTGTGCAATACCCTGAAGTTTTTGGGGAAAAAACATAAGAATTCAGTGTTTTCCGGTGAAAAATCTGGAAGAAAAAAAAACCGGGAAAATCTGAATTTTTGGTGTTTTCTGTTGTAGCCATTATTCCGATTTGGTCAAGGGTGGGTTTTTGATCCTTGCCATGCAGTTTTAGGTATCATGTGTTCCTTTAAATGCACAGGAATGTGGGTAAAAAAACAAACAGGTATTATCATTGTTTGTGTACATTGAAGCCATATTGATATTATGACTGTGTGTACAATGAATTAAACAGATGGCAAGGAATAAACATTGTTTAAATAAAGCTGTGGTTGACTCTTACCCACATGATACACCATAAGTCGCCAGGATTTGCCGCGTAAAAACCGGTGTAAATTTATACACTTCGGCCAGAAGAGGGTAACAGGGAGCTTAGTTGTTTTGTAAAGCAGTTACAGTAGTTTTCTATCAGCTCTGCTGTATTCAATCTTCTTTTAACAACTGTCTAAACAAAGTTTGGTCAATCATGGTAGAACCCGTATGTTAAAATGATCATACACAGGGCAATCTTTGATTGATCAGCCCGAGGGCCACTATACGACATGGCCACTATTAACCCTTCAGGATGAAGGCTCAATCTGACAAGGAGGAAGTGAAGGGGATCTGCGGCTCATTTCGCTATCAAATATCAAATTAGATCTGTAGGGTTGTACGACTGCCTCCCAAAGCTAAATCTAAATGGCCTTAATCATTATTGATCCTTTGCCGCCCACACATGAAATTAATTCTCAGCAATTTAATTCAAACAGCTCATTGCAAAAGACAAGCTCTGCGGCTCGTCACTCACCAGTTGTGTTGATCATGAGGAAGTCGTTTCTTTTCTACACGAGGAGACGGCTGGAACAAACCCTTACTAATGTCAATCTACGACAAGGAGGCCAAAATGCTGTGGGTCAGGGTCAAGTTCAGAAGAAGACAATTGACATTACTTATAAAACGGAAATACAAAGTAGTATTTAGTAGTATTTACAGCATATATTCAGTTTGTTTTGCCTATGATTTAGTGCACAAACGCACAAAACGTGTAAGGCTTTGTATTAATCTACTTTTGGCCTTAAAAGCCCTCAGTTCTTTTACAAGCCTGTTTTTGGGATCTGTGAGGGCCTGCTCGGTTCAAGTTCAGAAGGAGACAATTGAACTAACAGTAGGCAGAAGAGGCGAGTACCCAGAGTGCAATGGGGGCTCTGGGACCCTAGATAGATGCCTCTAAATCTGGCCTTGCTCTTAGTTCTCTTAGTTGCCGATTGGGAAGGGGACAGAGGAAGAGTATCCAAATAAATGTGAAATTTTGATGTGGTGTCTGCCTCTACTTTTCTAACTGTAGTTCAAAGTCTAATTAAAGTCACAAATGTCTTATTCAAGGGGATAAAATATTATACACAGTAGTCATATCACAAAGTACCCCAGTCCAAGGGTTGTACATCAATAATAATTTCAAAAGGCAAAAATCAGGAAAGACTTCCTGTTTAGTGAAGACGGAGCCCAAATATTGTAAAAACTTAAAAAACTTTATTAGGACATACTCTAGCCTGAAGCGTTTTGTGCCAAAGGTGGGCACTTATTCATAGGCGGCCTATGAGTAAATGCCCACCTTTGGCACAAAACGCATCAGGCTAGAGTATGTCCTAATAAGATTTTTTCATATTTATAATATTTGGGCTCCGTCTTCACTGAACAGTAAGTCTTTCCAGATATTTTGCCTTTTGACAGAGGAAGAGGCATCAGAAGAGAGAGGTAGTCAGCAGGTTAGTTTAGAGTTGTGAATGGGGAAAACAGGGTAGTTGAGGTGAGTCAAAGGAGAGTTGCTGAGTGGCAGGGGGTAGGGATAGAACAAGGGGAGAGATACCAAGTTGGGGGGATGTTCAGGTGACGCCTGGTGCGTCTTTAGGTGTTGGCCCAAAACTTTAAATTTATTTCATGGATTCTTAATTTTGATCTATTAAGAACAGTTTTTTTCTAAACTTTAAGACTGCATTTAATAGCATTTCTCCTAATTTGTCTTTTTATGTTTATTTCTATCACTCATAAAGTTCCTCTGGAAGTCACTTCCCAAACTGATACTTAACATTTGCTTGACAATCCCATTAACTAACTTTTGAAATAAACATTTCTTGGATATCCCTTGTTTTACTCTTGAAAACATTTCTTCTTTTTCAAAAGTATGAAAGCCGGAGACACACGATGGTCTAAACATTATTTTATGTGAATGGGCCGAGCAGTTCTCTCTCATCCAACATCAGTTCTCAGGCTCATTCCGTTAGAGATGATTGGAATTGTAACTTTGCCCAAATGGATACTTTACTTATTTTTGTTAAAAAAAACAAGAAGCAATTTTCTAAACAAGAGCTCCCAGAATGAAGACTATAAAAGTTGGGAATTGTAGCCTAAACATTACCCGGCTCATTTGAAGAGGCATCGTTAGACTTTAGAACCTCCCAGTTCCCTGCTGGAAACAATGGAAACTCATGATGGTAATTGTAGTAATAAATGCTATGTACATAAATGTTTTCATTCCCAAGTAGGATGGTAAAAGGCCAATTCACGAGGAAATAACATCAGACAATTAAGCAATCTCAATTTATTGCATTTTTCACACTGGTTTATACAAACATAGGCCGGTTTCATACACTCTCAATGGTAGCCGGAGATGTCTATGGGTTTTTTTTCCAAAGTCCTAATTAGGCTAAAGGCTTCTTATAGCGGCTTCTGTGGGGATAAGAGCGGGAGACATTTAGAAACCTACTTATTAAGCCTTATTTAGAAAAAACAGTGATCAAACACACTAGATATGGCCATCAGAATGCCAGGCATTGGAATGTAATAGCAGCCATACTTATCAAGCAGAAAAAATAATCAAGAGAAAAAATAATAGTTTGGAAAATGGGCCCACGGTCTAAGGTTTTCTCATGGGCCCCTGGTATCCCAGTGCGGCACTGAAACCACCTTCACCTCCGGTCTGACCCCACCTCCAACCCACCCCTAGGGTTTCCACCTGTCCGGTTTATTTTAAAGGGCTGCCCGGGTCAAAACTTCCTGCCTGGTCTTCCAAACTAGGAAAACTGGGCAGGATTCCCCATGATTGACACGTGTCATAGCCCCACCCCTGACATCACACCCCGCTAACCACAGTCCCACCCCCTGCCCTGTCTCCACTGGGCGAAAAGGTGGCAACCCGACCCATCCCCCTCCAATCCACACACACCACTTCCTCACCCTGCTGTTCCCCCATCTCTTGTGCCCCTTAGTCATTGTTTTATGCCTCATCTACTTGCCCTCAATGTAGCCCCTCAAACTCTTAATATATTTCATTCTTTTAATTGGATGCAATTTTGCCCCTGTTCTCACACTGGCACATACAACCCTCCAGTTTCTTCTTTTCATTTGCCTTTTTGATGTTCACACTTTCCCTCATTACATAACTTCCAAATATAACAAAAGAAACTCATCTCTTCCCAATTAAAAAATAATATTCTTCTCCTGACATTTTATCATTGGGTAAAAAAAAAACAAAAAGATAATTTATTTCTCAGCCGTCTGATGTTATGTACATAGGAAGGTCAACTATGGATCTTAATAGGATTCCAGTACTCACAAATTCTCTCTGTGATTATAATCATTCATTCATTATTCACCTCCCCATTCATTCTCGTTATTCACTTCTGACCCCAGGCCACCGCCCGTCTTCAAAAAATGAACTGAACCCGCGTAGTTTTTTCTCTTTGTATGAAGCCGCCATATTTACCCTGTCCCTGTACATTACATTAACCAACGAATAATGACTGAAACCTCAGTGATACAGTCGTACAGTACAGCTATGGGAGAATGCTCAGGACCTGGGGGTTTCCGAATGATGGATCTTTCTGCAATTTGGATCTTCGTATTTTAAAGGGGTGGTTCACCTTTAAGCTAACTTTTAGGGGCACATTTACTTAGCTTGAGTGAAGAATTAGAATAAAAAATACTTCGAACTTCGAAGTATTTTTTTGGCTACTTCGACCATCGAATTGGCTACTTCGACCTTCGACTACGACTTCGAATCGAACGATTGGAACTCTTTAAAAAAAACTTTTACCACCTACTTCGCCACCTAAAACCTACCGAGCACCAATGCTAGCCTATGGGGAAGGTCCCCATAGGCTTTCTAGGCAATTTGGGATCGAAGGAAAATCTTTCGATTGATGGATTAAAATCATTCAAATCGTTCGATTCAAAGGATTTAATCGTTCGATCGAACGATTTTTCCTTCGATCATTCGATCGGATGAATTGCGGTAAATCCTTCGATCATCGAAGTTAAATCCTTGGACTTCGAATATCGAAGGTTAATTAACCCTCAATATTCGACCCTTAGTAAATGTGCCCCTAGGATAAGAAGAAAAAACAGCGGAGCACCGTGAGAGTCCAGTAAAAGTATTAAAAAATGGAAAATTTTATTCAGTAAGCATGTAAAAACAGGTTACAGCAGCAGTTCACCCTGGCTGCTCGCTTAAATATTCAATATTCGACCTTTAGTAAATGTGCCCCTAGTTATGTTATAGAACCGCTAATTCTAAGCATCTTTTCATTTGGCCTTCATTTTCTCTTTTTTTATAGTTTTTGAATTATTTGTCTTCTTCTGACTCTTTCCAGCTTTCAAATGGGGGTCACTGACCCCATCTAAAAACAAATACTCTGTAAGGCTACATATTTAGGGGCAGATTTATCAAGGGTCGAAATACTTAGAAATTTGACCATCAAATTGAAATACTTCGACTTCGAATATCGAAGTCAAAGTTTTTTTCATCGAATGGGTATCCTGCGGTCGAAGTAAAATCGTTCGAACAAACTAATAAATCATTCGAATCAAATGATTCGAAGGATTTCAGTGATCGATCGAATGATTTTACTTCGACTTCCAAAAACTTCGAAAACTGCTCTAGATGATCCTAACATACCACTTCGGCAGGTTTAATTTGGCGAAGTCGAATTGAAGTCGAAGTTTTTTAAAGAGACAGTACTTCGATTATCGAATGGTTGAATATTTGAACGAGTTTACTTCGAATTAAATTTGAAGTCATAGTCGTAGTATCCAAAAATTACTGCGAATTTCGAATTTTTTACTTGGAAAATTCCCACAAATTCACGTCGACCCTTGATAAATCTGCCCCTTATTGTTATTGCTAATTTTTATTACTCATCTTTCTATTCAGGTCCTCTCCTATTCATATTCCAGTCTCATTCAAATCAGTGTATGGTTGCTAGGGTAAATTGGACCTTAGCAACCAGATTGCCGAAATTGCAAATCAGAGAGCTGCTGAATAAAAAGCTAAATAACTCAAAAACCAAAATAATAAAAAATGAAAACCAATTGCAAATTGTCTCAGAATATCTCTCTCTACATCATCCTGAAAGTTAATTTAAAGGTGAACAACCCCCTTTAAGTCTACGAGAAAATCATATAAACATGAAATAAAGCCAATAGGCTGGTTTTGCTTCCAATAAGGATTAATTATATCTTAGTTGGGATCAAGTACAACTACTGTTTTATTATTACACAGAAAAAGGAAATCATTTTTTAAAAATTTAATTATTTGATTAAAATGAAGTCTATGGGAAACGGATTTCCCGTAATTCCCATCTTTTTGTATAACGAGTTTCCAGATAAGAGATCCCACACCTGTACAATATGAGAGCTGACATTGATCGGCTGCTATATGTAACTGCATGGATGCAATGTCACATGTAAGGAATTGGTGTTGGTTCAGCCATCCTGCAATCCGGAAAGCTTCATTTTGTCACTGTGTCCGAAGTCGGAAAACACGCTTAGGGGCAGATTTATCAAATGTCGAAGTGAAAATTTGAATTAAAAAAAATTGAATTCCATGCTATTTTTTTTGTTCTTCGACTAGGAAATGGTCCAAATTCGATTCAAATTTGAAAAAAAAAAATTAATATTGAAATTTATCATGTACTGTCTCTTTAAAAATTCGACCATTCACCATCTAAAAACTGCCGAATTGCTGTTTTAGCCTATGGGGGACCTCGTAGAACCTATTTGTAGGGATGCACCGAATCCAGGATTTGGTTTAGGATTCGGCCAGGATTCAGCCTTTTTCAGCAGGATTCAGATTCGGCCGAATCCTTCAGCCTGGCCAAACTGAATGAGAATCCTAATTTACAGATGCAAATTAGGGGAGGGGAGAAAACCACGTGACTTTTTGTCACAAAACAAGGAAGTAAAAAAAAAAAAGTTTCCAATTTACACCCCTAATTTGCAATTGCAAATTAGGATACAGTTCGGTATTCGGCCGAATCTCTCCAAAATAGTGGATTCAGTGCATCCCTAACTATTTGGAGTCAATTGGTGGACTTTGAAAAATCTGTTTGGTTTTTTTTTTAAAAAAATTTGAATTTGAATTTGATCGAATGCGATATTACTTCGATTTGTACAAAAAAAGTGGATTTTTTTTTTAATTTCGGTTGGTCTTTTTAAATTCGAATTTCGAAGCTTTTTAAATTTAAAATTCGACCCGTGATAAATCTGCCCCTTAATGATGGGTTTCATGGTTACATGTGACAACTAGACTTAAAACAAACAGCCGTTTCTCAGCGCGCAGCCCCCTAAATCACCTTTGTCTCCGGATGGAAGGGATCCGGCAATAAAGAAATGCAATAGAAGAGACTTGATTTGTAAATGGGCCGACTGTGTCTCCTCACAGCAGTGTATCCAGCCCACGCAGCTCGCCATCAGCTCCCCGCTGTGAACGGATATAGTCAAAATATTATAGATCATGGTCTACTCCCGGCCTTTGGATTCCATTAATTATAAAAAAAAAAAATAGAAAATATATTGTGGAAAGAAAAAAAAAACACTTTGTGCAGCACCAACGGTAATGGCTGGACTCAGACCCTAATGAATGCAATCTTTCTTTGTGCAGCGCCAGGTTTTTCTCTCCATTTGAATATACAGCTCGGATATATTTGTCCTCGGCCTCGGCACAGGGAAATACAAATGATCCAGGAGTCAGGCACACGGGCACGTGTTTCTATGTTTCCTGCACGATGTCCATGCAAATGCTGACGTGAAACACATATAATCAGTGTACTTTGTTGCCAGGGATGGATAACAACTGGGATCGGATAGATTTGGATTTCTATTTTTTTTTTCATAAACTGTATTTTTTCTCAAAAAAAATATGTTTTTTTATTTTATTTCTCCAAAACTCTAAAAATTTGAGATTTATTAAGAAAAAAAAAAGAAACCACAAAAAATTCTAATAGAAAACTGTGCCAGGTAAAAACTGTCACAAAAGTCAATGGGAGCTGATGCCACCGCCCTCCTCCTCTGCTCTCAGCCCGCCCTCCTCCTCTGCTCTGAGCCGCTCTTCTCCTCTGCTCTGAGCCCGCCCTCCTCCTCTGCTCTGAGCCGCTCTTCTCCTCTGCTCTGAGCCCGCCCTCCTCCTCTGCTCTGAGCCCGCCCTCCTCCTCTGCTCTGAGCCCGCCCTCCTCCTCTGCTCTGAGCCGCTCTTCTCCTCTGCTCTGAGCCCGCCCTCCTCCTCTGCTCTGAGCAGCTCTTCTCCTCTGCTCTGAGCCCGCCCTCCTCCTCTGCTCTGAGCCGCTCTTCTCCTCTGCTCTGAGCCCGCCCTCCTCCTCTGCTCTGAGCCGCTCTTCTCCTCTGCTCTGAGCCCGCCCTCCTCCTCTGCTCTGAGCCCAGCCAACAGTCTCTAGTTCCGACATTTGGCCCCAGGTCGCGGTCTACCAGGAACATGATGGGGATCTACCGGTAGACTGTGATTGATGTCCTTGGCACCCCTGGCTTAAGGTATGAAGGTCCAAATTACGGAATGTTCTGTTATCCAGAAAAAAACAATTCCTGTATATGATAAATCATTTTATACGTTGGAAAACCAGTCTTGGGAGGCAGAAAGCTATGATGGACAGCATTTGCCAACTTGTACTTTTAAACAAACAATAAAATAGCGTGTTCACATAACACAAGTATTCTGGGTGGCGTTTGCCCTTTTACGTTTCTGCTTCTACGGTAAAAATGTAGTTTGTAAAGTGCTGCCGACTCAATATGACCTTTAATTATTCACTGTGAACCTTACATAGAATGGATTATATCGAAAGCACCTAGAGGAACTGACTCCCTAGTAAATGTCTGAGCTCTCAGAATATTCTTATGTTCAGAAAATAAAAGGACAAATCATTTCCACGCTGGACGCATTTCTGCTACGGGTTCCCTCTGGCGTATTTCTAAACACGACTAAGTGCCGGGACCCCGGGCTCTACCTCAAGAAGAATCCAACAATTCAAGTACATTGGTCCAATAAAACGTTTAATATCTTTTTTTTAGCGGGGGCTGTATGGTGAAAAGTTATTAAAGGGGAACTTAAGACTTGTTTTGATAGTTTTTCAGCATGAAATTAATGTGTGCCGCCCTCTATAAAGTAAATTTTAATATTTTAATAAGATGTCTTGTTAAACAGAAATGGAAGGTTCCCTTCAGTCCCCGGCATGTACAGGTATCGTATCAGCAGGGGATCATACCAACAAAAAGGGGCAGCAACCTGATCATCTCACCAGCTTTGTACTTTCCAAACACTTTACTTCAGTTCAGTTGCTTTCAGATTGTTCACCAGATTTTTTTTCAATTGCTTCCCAGCTTATATTTTTTACCGTTTTTTTTTCCAAAATGTAAGTTTAACTGTTTAATGTTCGTTAGTGATATGCAGGCGGGCACGATACCCGTGGGCGGGTTCTGGCCGACCTCACAGTTTTCCTCGCGTCCGACTTCTGGGTTCGTCTTTTATAGATGCTGCGTCTGCTCACCCCGCCCTTTTTGTGACGTCATCCGTGGGGCAGAGTGTGTCTATAAAAGCAAAGCGGAAGTGGGCGGGCGCGGGTCAAGGGAGGGTGGTTCAGGGTCGTGTGAGAGTCTGTAAATTTAGGTGCCGGAAGCCGGCAGTGCTAGGTCGTGGGCGGGGAGAGCAGGAGAAGAGCAAAACCCGGACCCGCTTGCCACCTGAAGATTTCGTGCCGCCAGAACTCACCCGTGGGGTCCACTGTTTTCAGGCCAACCTACACATCACTATTGGTGAAGAGCATATAAAGGCAAAAAAGATAAAATCCCATTTTTACTTTCTTTAATGAAAAAGAAAACTATCTCCAATATACTTTAATTAAAAAATGTGTACTGTTTTTATAAGAAATCTGACTGTATGCAGTGATATTCTCCCTTCATTTACTGCTGTGGATAGGAATTGTCAGACGGTCCCTAACTGCTCTGCAGGGAAACAATCATACTTATGAACAGCAGGGGGAGCCACCGCCTTACTTCCCAGCCATGCAGAACTCAAGCAGCTTTGTTTATGATGATCCCTAAGCAGCCCAGACCACACTGAGCATGTGCACAGTCTTAGTCTTGCAAAGATGTATAACAAAGTTACAAGATGGTGACCCCCTGTGGCCAACTTTGAAAGCATAAATTATTTGTTTGATTAGGCTTGTGGTGCAGTAATTCATGTTTATATTTAGTATACAAAATACAGCATTTCTAGCCTTATTCTATTTTAGACTTTATATGCCCTTTAAGGAAAGATCCCGTATCTGAATAAAAAAACCCCCAGGTCCCAAGCTTTCTGGATAACAGGTCCCATAACCATAGTATTTTTTCATTGTTGCTGCTGATTGTGTGTGTATTTCATTTTCACATTTATTATGCTTTTGGTCATTTTTGAACTGATATCAACAGAAAATACTCATATCAATAGCAGATATAAGGTGCTGACACCCTAGGACAATGACCACAGCTCAGTACTTTGTATACCAGACAAGTTAAAAACAATAGTTTTGGTTATGGTGTAGGATGTCTAGTCTCATAGACGTTTAAAAGCAACTCAAGTAAATTACGGGACCTGTTATCCAGAATGCTCTGGACCTGGAGTTTTCTGAATAACAAATCCTTCCATAATTTGGATCTTCATACCTTACATCTACTATATAATGATGTAAACATTAGGGGGCAGATTTATCAAAGGTCGAAGTGAAAATTAAAATTAAAACAATTCAAATTTCGAGCTCATTTTTGTGTACTTCGATTTGAATTTGAAAATTAGAATATCGAAATTTATCGTGACCTGTCTCAACCACTGACCATCTAAAACCTGCCGTTTTAGCCTATGGGGGACCTCCTAGAACCTATTTGGAGTCAATTGGTGAACTTTGATTCGAATTCGATCGAATGCACGATTACGTTGATTTGTATGATTCGAATCAGATCGAATACAGACTGTTCACCCGAACAAAAAAAAATTCGACTTTTTTAAATAAATTTTGGTTGGTCTTTTTTTAATTCGAATTTTAAAGTTATCGGAGTTCAAAAATACTCCCATTACTTTGACATTCGACCCTTGATAAATCTGCCCCTAAATCAACCCAATACCCTGGTTTTGCTTCCAATAAGGATTAATTATATCTTAGTTGGGATCAAGTACAAGTGACTGTTTTATTATTACACAGTTTTGGATTATTTATAAAATAGAGTCTACGGCACATGGGCCTTTGCATAATTTGGAGCTTTCTGGATAACAGGATTCCACATAACGGATCCCAGACCTGAAGTATTGATATTGATCAATATATAAACAAATTAACAAATCCAGGGAGAAGGATCATAGTCGGGGTCATTTATCAACACTGGGCAAATTTGTCCGTGGCAACCCATAGCAACCAATCAGATTATTGCATTTATTGTTCCACCTGCAGCTGCTTGAAAAAAGCAGCTTTTAGAGTTTTTTTATGGCCAAAACTGTGAAACTTGACTAGGGAACTGTTAAAATTCGATTCGAGTTCTTTTAAAAATTTGTTTTCGAAATCTATCATACACTGCCCATTTAAGAATTTCGAATTCGACTATTCGTCACCTTAAAGCTGTTTTTGCCGATGGAGGACGTCATGGGATCAATTCGGAGTTGTTCGCAGCCTTCCTGACATTCAAGGGTTTTTCCGATTCAAGTTTACGGGTCGATTCTATTCACCCGAGTTCAAAAAATTAAATAAATTTGCAGGTGGCTCAATTTCGAGTTCATGGGGGTTTTAAATAACCCCATGACCTCGAAATTCGAACCTTGATAAATCTGCCCAAATGCCGTAGACAATAAACGAGTGAACTCGTGTCCTGAGCTCATATCTAGCCCCGTAATCAATGTCCATTTGGAATTTCATTATGAAATAATACATTTGGCTGCATTAATTAATTATTCTGGCCTTGTTGAATTAAAGCAAATCAGTATTAGGGTTGTAAATTGACGGGTGTAAATAAGTGTCGGGGGGCTCGGAGCAAATATTGATCGTCAGATATGAAAAAGAAAAGTTAATCTGCCTGCGCTAGAGACACGGGAAAGCTCGTTGGTCATATCAATATTGTATCTGTCAGTTATTATAGATCACTTACATTTACTAAATCATCAATGTAAATATGTCACGGAAACAAAGGAGCCTTCACTTGAAGCAAATTCTTTGCGTCTGTCTTTTAATATTATTAAGGGGCAGATTTACTAAGGATCGAATTTCGAAGTACAAAAAGCTTCGAAATTCGTCCATCAAATTAAAAAACTTCAAATTTGAATATCGAATTCGAAGTTTTTTCAACAAATTTGGCAATCCTGTGGTCGAAAAAAAAAATCGTTCGAACGATTAAATCGTTTGAATCAAACGATTTTTAGCGATCGATCGAAGGATTTTATTCGACCAATAAAAATTTAGAAAAGTGCTGTGGAAGGTCCCCATAGGCTAACATTGTACTTCGGTAGCCTTAATTTGGCGAAGTATGAAGTCGAAGTTGTTTTTAAAAACACGGTACTTTGATTATCGAATGGTCAAACGATTTTTACTTCGAATCATTTGAATCGAAGTCGAATGGTCGAATATAGCCTATTCGATGGTCAAAGTACCCAAAAATTTACTTTGCCATTCGAACTTTTTGAAATTCAAACCATCACTCGAGCTTAGTAAATCTGCCCCTAAATGTGGAGTGGAACTTGAATTTTAAAGAGATATATGCAGTATATATATATATATATACATACAGTTAGGTAAATAAATATTTGGACAGAGACAACTTTTTTCTAATTTAGGTTCTGTACATGACCACAATGAATTTTAAATCAGATGCAGTTGAACTGCAGACTTTCAGCTTTAATTCAGTGGGTTGAACAAAAAGATTGCATAAAAATGTGAGGAACTACTAAAGCCTTTTTTTTTAACACAATCAGTTCATTTCAGGGGCTCAAAAGTAATTGGACAAATTAAAAAACTGAAAATAAAATGTTAATTTCTAATAATTGGTTGAAAAGTCTTTGCTGGCAATGACAGGCAATTCTGGGTTTGCTCCTGTTTAATGCTCTGCCAGGCCTTTACTGCAGCCGCTTCTTTCACTTGCTGTTTGTTTGTGGGTCTTTCTGTCCCAAGTTTAGTCTTCAACAAGTGAAATGCAGCTCAATTGGCTTCACATCAGGTAACTTGGCCATTCAACAATATTCCACCTCTTTGCTTTAATAAACTCCTGGGTTGCTTTGGCTCTATGTTTTGGGTGATTATGAAACGCCTCCCAATCAATGTGAGTGCATTTAGCTGGATTTGAGCAGTGTCTCTGAAGAGCTCACAATTCATTCTTGTGCTTCTGTGTCACATGATGGATAAACACTAGTGTCCCAGTGCCACTGGCAGCCATGCACCCCAAGCCATCACACTGCCCCCCAAATGTTTTATACACAACTGTGCTTTGCTTTGGATCATCAGCTCTTCCACTCCTTCTCCACACTTTTTTCTTGCCATTATTCTGCTAGACATTGATCTTGGTTTTATCTGCCCAATTAATGTTTTTCCACAACTGTGCTCATAGGCTTTGGATCATCAGCTCTTCCCAAGCCTTCTCCAGACTTTTTTCTTGCCATCATTCTGCTAGAGCTTCATCTTGGTTTCATATCTCCAAAGAATGTTTTTCCAGAACTGTGCGTCTTTTTTATATGTTTTTTAGCAAAGTCCAATGTAGCCTTTGTATTGTTGTTGCTTATGAGTGACTTGTACCTTGCAGTGCCCCCTCTGTATTTACTTTCATACAGTCTTCTCTTTATGGTAGACTTGGAGATGGAGACTCTACCTCCTGGAGACTGTTGCTCACTTGTTTGGCTCTTGTGAAGGGCTTTCTCTTCACCATGGAAATGATTCTGAGATCATCCACCGCTGTTGTCTTCCGTGGACGTCCAGGTCTTTTTGCGTTGCTGAGTTCACCAGTGATTTCTTTCTTTCTCACAGTGTACCAAACTGTAGATTTTGCCTCTCCTAATATTGGAGCAATTTCTTGGATCGGTTTTTCTGTTTTTGCAGCTTAAGGACGACTTGTTTCACCTGCATGGAGAGCTCCTTTGTCCTCATGTTGTCTGTTCCACATACAAGCGCCCCCCTCAAATCAACTCCAGGGCTTTTATCTGCTTCATTGATAATGACATAACCAATGAATTGCCCCACCTGCCCATGAAATAGACTCAATTCACCAAATAATTTTAAACCCATGAAACGAAGTAAAAGGCTTTAGTTCCTCACATTTTTATGCAATCTTTTTGTTCAACCCACTGAATTAAAGCTGAAAGTTTGCATCTAAGTTGTTTCATTTAAAATTCATTGTGGTCATGTACAGAACCAAAATTAGAAAAAAGTTGTCTCTGTCCAAAGATTTATGGACCTAACTGTAATGCCCCCCATGGGCATGAGAAGGAGCTCCTGCTTGTCGCCAGGATCTGGTCTCCTGCCTCTGAATTGGTGATTAGCAGACTTAGAAAATATTTCATATCAGTTCCTAGCAGGCTGGACATACAAGGCCCGGCTCTGTTACACCTCTGGCTGCAAAGGGGTCAGATTTCTAATGGGTAGAAAGAAGCGATGGACTTGTATTGCTGGTCTGAATTTAGTGTAATTACACTTCCCCTTCAAAGTTGCTTGCACACGCTTCTTCATCTTCCTTCCAAATCTCATGGATCTAAATTTACCCAATGCAAACGCTAAATAGATACAGTTACACAGCCTGAGAGAGTGCCAAGAGAGAGAGTGCCAAGAGAGAGAGTGCCAAGAGAGAGTGCCAATCAGGGAAATATTTATGCTCAGTTTAACTATCTCTGTGCCAACAACCTTGGAATATTCTTACACTTGGGAACAGTCTGTTTTCTTTAACTGCTTCTGGTCACAGTAAGGGGTCTATTATCTGCAAACCTTTATCCGGAAACCCGTTAGCCAGAAAGCTCCTAATTACGGAACAGCCATCTCCCACAGACTCAATTTTAATCAAACAATTCCGAATTTTAAAAATGATTTCCATTTTATTATTATTTATTATTTACATGTATTTATATAGCGCCAACATATTGCGTAGCACTGTAAAGTAAATGTGATTATACAACTAAATCACATGAATTCTATACATAGAACATATGGAGTTACATACATCACAATCAATACAGGTACAAAAGGTGAGGAAGGCCCTATGCAGAAAGAGCTGACACTCTAAAGGGAAGGGAGTAATACACAAGGTGTGGGAGTGGGCAAGATCGAAGTAAGTGGGTGAGAAATGTGGTACTGTATGTGGTGTTGCGTTTGGTAGTTAAGCAGAGTGAGGGGAGGCTTCTCGAAAGAAGTGCGTTTAAGAGATTTCTTGAAAGCAGAAAGGTTGGGAGAAAGTCGGACAGACCATGGGAGAGAGTTCCAGAGGAGGGGTGCAGCCCTTGCAAAGTCTTGAATGTGAGCATGTGAGGAGGTAATGAGAGAAGTGTTGAGTAGCAGGTCAGTAGAGGAGCGTAGTAAGCGGTTGGGTGAGTATATAGAGATGAGTTCAGAGATGTAGGGTGGGGCAGAGTTATGAAGTGATTTGAAAGTCAGTGTCATTAATTTGAATTTGATTCTGAAAGGTAACGGAAGCCAGTGCAGGGATTGACAGAATGGCGAGGCAGAGGAGGAGCGGTTGCTGAGGTGTATGAGCCTCGCAGCAGTGTTCATTATGGACTGGAGAGGTGACAGTCTCTGGAGGGGGAGGCCAATTAAAAGAGAGTTACAGTAGTCTAGACGTGATATGACGAGAAAGTGAATAAGAATTCTGGCAGCGTCTTGGGTGATAAATGATGGTATTTGGATCAAATTGACTCTAGTTTCAAAGCACGCACATTGGGTTTGTTACATTTATAAGCTAATCTTTGCTGGTTCAATGGATATGTTTATATATTTTCTTTGTTTACAGCCGTTGCTTTATGCTGGTATATTTTAAAATTTAGTAACATTCGCTGAGCGTTGTTTGGTGGTTTGGTTGCTTGGTTATATGATTAGATTTTAGATGGCTTCACCAATCATATTTACTCTTCATTTTCCTATTAGGCATTTTTGCTACAAGTTGTATTGGTGTGCCTCATTGTTCTGCTTTGATCTTTTGTTGAAATTCCTGCTTGTTTAACGTGGATTTTGGATATGTTCCTTAGGTGGAAGTGACATGATTTAATAAGGGACTGGATATGAGGATTGAATGACAGGGAAGAATCCCCAAGGCACCGGGCCTGGGGAGAGGGGGTGATAGTGGAATTGTTAACTATGATGGATACTTCCGGGATGTTACTGGTGTTAGTTGGAGGAAAGAGAACCATTTCAGTTTTAGAGAGGTTTAATTTAAGGTAGCGTTGCGACATCCAGGTAGAGATAGCGGACAGGCAGGAGGAGACGCGAGTTAGGAGTTCTGGGTTAAGTTCAGGAGATGAGAGATAGATCTGAGTATCGTCAGTATAGAGGTGGTAGTGGAAACCATACGAGTTGATTAATTTGCAGAGGAGGAAGTATAGAGGGAGAATAGTAATGGTCCCAGGACAGAGCCTTGAGGAACCCCAACAGAAGAGGTAGGGGAGAAGATGCTACTCCATTGTAGGAGACACTGAAGGAACGATTGGTGATGGAAGAAGAGAACCAGGACAGGGCTGTGTCACGAAGGCCAAGCGAATGGAGGGACTGGAGGAGGAGAGGGTGATCTACAGTGTGTTTTTCTGTGTAATAATAAAACAGTAGCTCGTACTTGATCCCAAATAAGATATAATTAATCCTTATTGGAAGCAAAACCAGCCTATTGGGTTTAATTAATGCTTATATCATTTGTTACCAGACCTAAGGTATAGTGATTTAAAATTATGGAAGTATCCCTTTTATAAGTACCCCTTATTCAGAAAGCCTCAGGTCCGGAGCATTCAGGGCCTATACCGGTGGTAAAATATGCAAATGACATTTCCCATTGTTTCAAATAAAAATAAAACATTCACTTTTTGATCAATTGATCAAATTGTTTTTTATTTATAATAAAAAATAGGATTTTTATTACATTTCAACATAGCTAGCACAAATCCAACATGGAGGTAGAACAAGTGCTCTGCTGTAAAGAAAAGCCTTTTGTTTTGGAAAGCTGTAGATACCAACCATAAAAAAGATCCCCTAACTGTAATATCTGCAATGTGGATGAGATAGAGCTGTAGACAAGGGAAATCCAAGTTTAAGGGATACTGTCATGGGAATTTTTTTTTCAACACATCAGTTAATAGTGCTGCTCCAGCAGAATTCTGCACTGAAATCCGTTTCTCAAAAGAGCAAACAGATTTTTTCATATTTTATTTTTAAATCTGACACGGGGCTAGACATATTGTCAGTTACCCAGCTGCCCCCAGTCATGTGACTTGTGCTCTGATAAACTTCAGTCTCTCTTTACTGCTGTACTGCAAGTTGGAGTGATATCACCCCCTCCCTTTCCCCCCAGCAGCCAAACAAAAGAACAATGGGAAGGTAACCAGATAACAGCTCCCTAACACAAGATAACAGCTGCCTGGTAGATCTAAGAACAGCACTCAATAGTAAAATCCAGGTCCCACTGAGACACATTCAGTTACATTGAGAAGGAAAAACAACAGGCTGCCAGAAAGCAGTTCCATCCTAAAGTGCTGGCTCTTTCTGAAATCACATGACCAGGCAAAATGACCTGAGATGCACCTACACACCAATATTACAACTAAATACACTTGCTGGTTCAGGAATGACATTTTATATTGTACAGTGAATTATTTGCAGTGTAAACAGTGTCATTTAGAAATAAAAACTACACCATAAAAATCCTGACAGAATCTCTTCAAGATGGGAAAGCGTAGAAGTTAAACTGAGAAATGAAAAACATCTACATGATAGATCAGTGGGCCCCAACTCTATGGATGTTGCCCCAAAGCAGGTGCTTATTTTTGAATTCTTGGCTTGAGGCAATTTTTGGTTGCATAGAAATCAGATGTACTGCCAAACAGAGCCTCCTGTAGGCTGCCAGTCCACATAGGGGGCTATCAAATAGCCAATCACAACCCTTGTTTGGCACCTCAGGAACCTTATTTTTTTCATGCTTGAGGTGATCCCCAACTATTTTTACATTTGAGTACAGCTCACGAGTAAAATAAATCTGGGACCCCTTGCATAGGGGTTCATGTACCTGCTAAAGGTTTATATTGTTCGTCGTGACCCAATGATGTTCAATGTTTACCTGATCCTGGTTCTTAAAACACCTGACCATGTAGGCCCCGAGCTGTTCTATAAAGACCCGGCCGCATTTGCGCATGCCGGCGCTGAGAGTTTTAAGGTTGGGAGTGGGATCCCGGGACTGCCAGAAGGGCAGTGGGCCCCCAAGGCTCCGGTCAGACCCTGGGGAGGTGTTTGTTGGCTTTCAAGGGCCCCATTCATCCATCTTCTCTATTCAGTGGTCCTGTGCTATTTCTATGATGTAGCCCACTAGCCCAAAGCCATTCCTCAGCAATGACAGGTTGATAAACACATTCGACGGCAATTCAAAGGTTGATTGGAGCGAGCGAAGGGGTTAGAACAAGTCATAGATCAGAATAAAAGATGATTACAAAGAGTGCGGAAGAAAAAATATTACTTAGTGCCGGGCAATTACCATTTTAGTAAAATTCAGCTTAAGAAAAATGTACATGTGACTTCCACGTTAATCGCTAAATGCCAAGCGAAACGCACAGCGAACAATGTGGTCATTCACATTCACAATAAGCACTGGAATAAAATGTGCAGCCTGTCACTTTAATAGAGCTTCTAGAATGTTTGCACATTTGTTCCCAATACCATAGGCTATGGATCATAGATCTTACAGGTACAGGTATAGGATCCGTTATCCGGAAACCCAGTATCCAAAAAGATCCAAATTATAGACCCAATTATATTCAAATAATCCAAATGTTTAAACATTCTTTCCTTTTTCTTTGTAGAAATAAAACAGTACTAAGATATAATGAATCCTTATTGGAAGTAAAACCAGCCTATTGGGGTTCATTCAGGGGCAGATTTATCAAAGGTCGAAGTGAAAATTCGAATTTCAAGCTAATTTTTGTGTACTTCGACTAGGGAATAGTACAAATTCAATTTGAAAACTCGAATATCGAAATTTATCATGTACTGTCTCTTTAAAAATTCGGCCATCTAAAACCTGCCGAATTGCTGTTTTAGCCTATGGGGGAACCTCCTAGAACCCATTTGGAGTCAATTGGTGGACTCTGAAAGTCGTACAATTCGAATACGCTATTACTTCGATTCATACGATTCTAATTCGATCGTAAACTGACCTATTTGGCCCAAAAAAAAACCCTTAGATTTAATTTCGGTTGACCTTTTTGAATTTGAAGTTTTTCAAATTCGAAATTCGACCCTTGATAAATCTGCCCCTTAATGTTTACATTATTTTCTAGCAGACAAGGTATGAAGATCTAAATGATGGATCTGTTATCCAGAAAGCCCCGGGTCCCTAACATTCTGGATAACAGGTCCCATACCTGTACTTTTCATGGCTGACGGTGCTGGAAACTGTCGTTTATAGGGGTTTTTGACCTTTAAATGAACTATTAGAGCAGATTTATTACAGTGCCAGATTAGAGCTCAACACGGAAAAACTCACCCATTTTCTATTCATTCCTATGGAATTTTTAGAGGCGCATTTATTAAATGGCAAACTCCAACTTTCACCCATTGATAAATATGCTTCTAAAAATTGGCA
The DNA here is from genome assembly GCF_017654675.1 of Xenopus laevis. Taxonomy (NCBI): domain Eukaryota; kingdom Metazoa; phylum Chordata; class Amphibia; order Anura; family Pipidae; genus Xenopus; species Xenopus laevis. The sequence goes on from NC_054380.1 coordinate 4,797,791, forward strand.
CCAGGCCCCCCTTACAAGTTAAAAAAATTTGGGGCACCAGAGAATATTTTTTTTTTAAAAAAAAAAAACATTGGTAGCAGGGGCCGATAGAATATTACAATAATACATTGGTGGCCAGGGGATTTAAAAAAAAAAACCACACACACAAATTGGTGTTCAGTAAAATTGGACCCATGGCTTCAGGACTTCAATTTCGGCTCTTTTCGTGACTTCGGGTCTTTTCTCCACTTCGGATCTTCGGGTCTTTTCGCCGCCTCGGGACTTCGGGTCTTTTCGCCCGCTTCGGATCTTTTTGCCGCCTTGGGACTTCAGTTGTTTGGCACCTCGGCTGTTCGGGATGGAAGAGGCAACACGGCTTCAGCCGGGTTAAGGGGGGCCCAGCTTTTTGAAAAGTGCAGCACAGCCGGGCCCCCCTTCAGGCCTGGACCTGGTACAGGAAAACCCCCTGTGCCCCCTGATGGCGGCCCAGTGAGACACAATGAAATACACCTTCAAGCACTTCAACTGCACGGGATTGAATGCAATTAAAGAGGTGCCGCATGAAAAAGGCGCCTTGTACTTAACTGTGGGCCAAGTCAACACCTTCCACCTTATACACAAATGAGACAGAAGACTCTAGTATAGGTAGGGTTGCCACCTGTCCAGTTTTGACTCCGACAGCCGAGTTTTTTTGAGCGGTCAAAACTGCCTGCCCAGTTTTCCAAATTACAAAAACCGGGGCAAGATTTCCTGGGATTGACATGGCGATCAGCGATTCACAACCCCGCCCCAAACGTTGTGACACACACCCATTACGTGGCAACCCAGCCCCCAACACGTCACGGCTGTTCCACCACACAGAAGGTGGCAACCCTAAGGGGCCAATTCACTAAGGGTCGAATATCGAGGGTTAATTAACCCTCGAAATATTCAACTAGGAACTAAAATCCTTCGACTTCGAATATCGAAGTCGAAGGATTTAGGACAGATAGTACGATCGAACGATCGAAGGATTATTCCTTTGATCAAATGATAAAATCCTTCGAATCGAACGATTCGAAGGATTTTAATCCAACGATCGAAGGAATATCCTTCGATCAAAAAAAGTTAGCCAAGCCTATGGGGACCTTCCCCATAGCCTAACATTGAGTTCGGTAGCTTTTAGATGGCGAACTAGGGGGTCAAAGTTTTTTTTAAAGAGACAGTACTTCGACTATCGAATGGTCGAATAGTCGAACGATTTTTACTTCGAATCCTTCGATTCGAAGTCGTAGTCGAAGGTCGAAGTAGCCCATTCGATGGTCGAAGTAGCCCAAAAAAAAACTTAGAAATTCGAAGTTTTTTAACTTCGAATCCTTCACTCGAAGTTAGTGAATCGGCCCCTAAGTATAGATGAGCAAAACGAAGTGCAAGCTCATTGCACACAATGCAGGAACCATATAATTGTGCTCTGAAATTCTTCACGGAGCTCAGATCAGAAAACGATCCATTGTTTAGTGTCACGCACAGAGATTTCCACTTCATTCTGAGGATCATCTACAATATCATTAACATAAATTAAAAAGCACTGACTTCACTATTGATTCAAGTGTTACTTCAGTATGAGACCAATTGAAACATGCTGCATTATTAATACCACTCTGCATCCATCGCAACTGCCACTTAGCTGCCCAATTACAAACATTTGACTCTGGTTCCTCGTCTAACTTTATGATTAATTCTCCGTGTCTTTTGCTGAAACTTTTAGCACCAGTTGACCTTATTTCACTGAACCCAAACCTTCTCAAAGAAGCCAATCTCTGTGCTGTGGACTCTTAATAATTTATTGCCTGTGAATATTCCTGAACAGAAGATATTAATAAGTCTTTAAAGACGGTCTCCTTTCAGAAATGTACAGAAAGGTCTGACTTTTTGACTTTACTGATTTAAAGGCCTGGACGCCATCTCCAAACCTCTTGCTCTGAAATGATCCCACATGAGCCAAGATGAAAAAAATGTAAAAGAGGTGAAGTTGGGCTTGAAATCGACTTTCTAACATATAAGTGACCAAACTAAGGGGCTGATTCACTAAGCTCGAGTGAAGGATTCGAATGAAAAATACTTCGAATTTCGAAGTATTTTTTGGGTACTTCGACCATCGAATTGGTTAAATTCGTTCGAATTCGAACGAAATCGAACGAATCGAACGAAAAATCGTTCGACTATTCGACCATTCGATAGTCGAAGTACTTCCCCTTTAAAAAAAACTTCGACCCCCTACTTCGGCAGCTAAAAGCTACCGAAGTCAATGTTAGCCTATGGGGAAGGTCCCCATAGGCTTGCCTGTGATTTTTTGATCGAAGGATTTTCCTTCGATCGTTGGATTAAAATCCTTCGAATCGTTCGATTCGAAGGATTTAATCGTTCGATCGAACGGAAAATCCTTCGATCGATCGATCGCAGGATTAGCGCTAAATCCTTCGACTTCGATATTCGAAGTCGAAGGATTTCAATCCGAGGGTCGAATTTCGAAGTATTTTTAACTTCGAAATTCGACCCTTAGTGAATCGGCCCCTAAGTGTTTGATGCAGAGTAAAATTATATTTATATAAGTCAGAGATGAATGCAGGTATGGGATCCGTTATCAGGAAACCAGTTATCCAGAAAGCTCCAAATTACAGAAAGCTCGACTCCCCTAGACTCCTGTTTATCCAATTTTTAAAAATGATTTCCTTTTACTCTGTAATAATGATACAGTACAGGTATGAGTACCAGAATGATTATCCAGAATGCTCAGGACCTGGGGTTTTCCGGATAACGGATCTTTTTGTATTTTGGATCTTCATACCTTAAGTCTCCTAGAAAATAAACATTAAATAAAGCCAATAGGCTGGTTTTGCTTCATGGCTCATACAGGTCCCGTACCTGTACTTCATAAAGCAATAGAAATTCCAGATATCAACACTTAAGAGAGTTATTTATCAAAATCTGATTTTTTTTCTGATTTTTGAAGTAAAAAAGTCCAACCAAACTAGAATCCAAGATTTGACCGTATTTATCATTGAAAAAAAACTTGATGAAATCAGTTAGGGGAAAAAAACTCGAAAAATTCAAGTTTATCAATAAATCGCTCAAAAACCTCTTATGATTTTTGGCCGAAACTCAGCGCAGACCATGATATCTTCAAAATTGAAATAGGACCTTTGCCGTTGACTTCTACAGGACCCCGGCAGCTTGGAAATGTTTCTTATCTTTGAGCAGTTAAACAAAATCCTAATCTTACAATGAATGCATTCAATAGAATCCTGTGAAGCAGATACTGACTCACTCTGCAAACTTTACGGTTTAATGTGCCGCGCAATTTCTCAATTATTATTTATTATTATGTTTGGGTGATGATGATGATGATGATGACAAAGTGTGGATTGTTTAACGGTGTGAAAAACCCCATGAAGTAGAATTGAAGCACCGGCACCTCTGCAGCGTAAGAAGAATTCTTGATCTGAAGGAGGTTGATGAATAAATGACAATGTCCTCCTTTGTTGGAGATGACACTATGGTTGACCCAGTCCGAGAGTTATTACTGGGTGGGAATGGGAATTTAATGGGCTCAGTAAATGGATGTTTAGTTTATAGCAGAGCTGTGGCCTAAACTTCAAGCAAAGTTCCCTATAAAACAAAACCACATGAATTTCACTTATACCAGATGTGAAGGCCACGGGGATAATGAGACTATGTACAAATGTGTATTGAGTGTATTAGTTGTCACATTACTAGTAGGACCCGGCAATTTAGCCCTCACAGCACTTATCTTCTGCTCGAAGGAGAAATAAGGGAAAGACGTACCCAGCAAGGAGTAAGGAAATAGAAAGTGGCAATGTCTACGACCCGCAAGTGATTCTTGTACAGACTATGAATGGCAGAGTAGAAAAAGTCAAATTGTGCCGTAATTGTTACCATTATAGTAACGTAGTTACAGAGCTGGAAAAGGTCCCATTCGCCTGGTTTAGCCCTTCACTCATCCAATTCCTACTTATCCTTTACATTATCATTCTAAAAAAAAAAATAGCCCAGGAAAATCAGTCTTCTCATTACCTATAGGAGTATATAAAATAATGTCCATGGATTTAGGACTCTTTCCAGTCAATGGGTCTAGTCTTCATGATATATATAATGATGTCATATCCGTTACATGTGTAGGGGTCTGGTAAATTAGCCACCCTAATCAATATTGGCAGGCAAATCCCCAATCTGATTTTTTGACGTTTTTTTGATGAATAAGGGCAAATCGTGGATTCTAGTTTGGTTGGACTTTTTTTTAATTTTATTTAAAACATCAGAAAAATTCAGATTTTGATAAATAACCCCCTAAATGTTGATAAACCAGGCTCGTAATGTATAATTCCCTAGAACACAAAGCAGGAAAAATGCTGCATCAGATCTATGTATAATAACCCCAGAAATCAGGCCATGCTAAATCCAGTGCCAACTTCATGTATGATAACTTAGTGGTGTTGGTTTGGGGAGGTTCAGCCTCCAGAAACCTTCATTAAAATCCACAGCTGCAAGTGGGGAGGGTTATTTTAACCGGAGGACCAAAATTTGAGTGGCGAAAAGGCCTGAAGATCCGAAGTCACAAAAACAACCTCAATTGAAGTCCAAAAGAGGCAAAAAAACTCAAAGTCACGAAAACAGAGGTAATTAAAGTCCTGACGCGTCGAAAAGACCAGGAATCACGAAAACAGCTGAAATTGAAGTCCTGGCGCGGCAAAAAGAGCCGGAGTCATGAAAGGAGGGCAAATTGAAGTCCTGAAGCGGCATAAAGACCAGAAGTCACCAAAACAGCCACAATTGAAGTCCTGAAGTGGTGAAAAGATCCAAGAGGAGGTGAAGTTGAAGTCCAGAAGCCATGAGTTTAATTCTACTGAACACCAATGTCTGTGTTTTTTTGATCCCCTGGCCACCATTGTATTATTTTAATACTCTATAGGCCCCTGCCACCAATGTTTTTTTTTAAAATATTCTCAGGGGCCCCAGTTTTTTTTAACTTGTAAGGGGGACCTTGCCGCCAATGTTTTTTTTAAAAAAAATATTCTCTGGGGCCCCGATTTTTTTTTTTACTTTTTAAATGTTTGGGTTTAAATTCCCTCTATGGAGAATAAGCACTTGCACCCTTCTCTGTAAACTGAACGTTTGTACAGATTTGTGGCCAAATTACAAAAATAAACCCAAAGAGACAGTCTATAAACCAATCATGGCCTGGTATAAATCATAAAACAAACCTGAAATGTTTATTTAGGGTTTCCTTCAATACGCAGCTCTGCTCAAGTGAGTTCCACATCGTTTTAATTCATGACAGCAGTTGCGTTGCCATTCTACTACATTTGAAATAACCACACATGACATTTTAATTTCATCCTCGGAATCCACTTGCTGCAAGTTGCTAAACGTAATACCGTTATTAGTACATTCCGAACTTTAAATTTTTCCTCGACACAGATACAAGACATTACATAAAAGCATTAGGCGTAACACAAATGTCTATTGCAAAAAAAAAACAAACAAAAAATGCTTTTCTGCTGCAAAATGGTGTTTACCAAGTCCTCGATGATGTGTGAAAAGATTAATATCTAACACAAAACACGTTACTTTGCCTCAGATAAATTTATTCAGAAGTATCAATGAAGGAATCGTGATATAAAGAAGGCAGAGCAAAGTGAGGAGCAACAATAGGAGATGTTGGGGTTTCCGCTACAAGATTGGGAGCCAACAAAGCACATACTGGAAATGATAGAGACTTGAAATAATACACAATCCATGAAATCAAATGGAAAAGGGAGAGGTGAGGTTTGTACTAATAGGCTTAAAATTAGAAATGTGGAAATTAGTCACACTCTGTAGTGATTACTTCTATCTTCTCCCCAACAAACGCTGGCTGGAGACCAAAGATGGCGTCAATGTATATCATGTAAAAAAATCTGCTTTGAATAAAGGGATGTAAATGCATTTATTTAATACTTCTTTTGATGAATACAATAGGACTTTTGTAAGGAATTACCTTTGCCCTTGCTCTTGTCTGTTGCATGCTGTTTTTCAGATATGGCTACCTACCCTGATTCCACAATGTATAAATACATCAGCATCGCCATCCGTTGACATCCAACTGACTGATCTACACAACTTGCCCCTAAATTCAATGTTTCTTGTTCAGTCTAAATACAGTTGTGTTCAGTAATAATAGAAGTCACGTAAAAGTCAATGGCAGATGGTCCCTTTAACAATTGGAACATGTTTTTTGCCTTCATGATTGTCAACAGTTTTGGTTTGGTTTTTTTCTGAATAATTTCAGTTTTTTCGGGTTTCAATTTGAAAAGTCGCACAATTTTGTCTAGACTTTTTCTGCTCGGACCATTTCTACCTGAATTGTTATTCAATTAAGGCAAATCATGGATGGGAGATTAGTCCCATTTTTAAAATAATGGGAAAAAAATCGAGTTTTAATAAATAAAAGTCGCACAATATTGTCTAGACTGTTCCTGCTCGGACCATTTCTACCTGAATTGTTATTCAATTAAGCCAAATCATGGATGGGAGATTGGTCCCATTTTTATAACAATGGGAAAAAAATCAAGTTTTAATAAATAGCCCTCTTAAACTCCATAAAAGAAACCATATGGCAGTAGCTTTTACTAGTGGCAAATAACTCTACAATGTGCATACATACACTATATGGCAAGTTTCTCATCATTACAGAAGTAAATTGGAGCCAAGTATTCTTCAAAGACATGATACAAGATTCTACAATATGACCCAAGACTTCAATGTTTTTGGGGAAAACAGATGAAATCATGTTTGTGTCAGATGTACAGATGTATTTCTGCAAGTTTACATTGCCATGTATATTGCTCCTCTGGGAATGCAGCAATTTGGAAAATATAAAATACGGGCAATAAATATTATAATAAATATTGACAGTACTGAGAAAATGAATGCAGAGTAACTGACATAAGATATGAAACCCTTCAAAGAGCTTTATGTTTCTCCAGATGGTAGAACCCACTTTCACTGCAAATAGTCACTTACACTGAGGGATAAACGCCAGTCCCTCTACATTTCATTCTCATTCCCTCTCTGTTTCCTTCCTCCTTTCCATTTTCATTTCTCTGTATAAGACAAATACAAGAGGTCCTCTGCACTAAACCCATTAATAATATATTTAGAACATTGAGACATTTTGTGCCTTAAGCTCAGTGCCGGGCCAAGTCGGCCGGGCGCCCTAGGCAACCCGACCGACTACGCCCCCCCCCCACCGTTTCTGCACGCGCAGAAGAACACCTATACAGAGGACACGCAAAGGCAAGAGGAAAAAACTGCTGCCACAGCTTCTGGAACTAGGGGAAGGTGGCAGAAGAGGTACATGCCTGGCGCCCTTCTACCTTTGCGCTCTAGGCATGTGCCTCTTCTGCAAACCCTTAGTTCCGGCCCTGCTTAAGCTCTTTAAACAAAACAGGGATTGTTTGTCCATATATTGCAATATATTTAAGCTGAACAACTACGTCAAAGTCATCCCATATCTGGCCAGTCCTACGCTCAATTTTATCTGATTCATTAAGAATTCTATTGCTTCATTATACATTTTACAAAGGGACTAAGTTTTACTTGCTGCTGTCAAGGTTAAAACTCCTAAACTTGGTTGCCATTTTATTGGCCACCACTGGGATCACCTGACTATAGTTGGAAAGGGTGGGAGCTACAACATGGAGCTGGTCACTGCTCCTGCATAAACTTCTCTGTATAATCCCAGTAGTTTTAACTCTTGCCCAAAACATTGGCCGCAGAAAAGAATCAATCGGGTGTTTTGAAGGTCAACTGGAAATGTGTGTTCCTGGGGATGGGTTTCAGGTGCAAAACAGACCCCCCTAAAGTTTTGGGCCCTTTATCATCAATGACCCTTAAAGGGATACTGTCATGGGAAAAAAACATTTTTTCAAAATGAATCAGTTAATAGTGCTGCTCCAGCAGAATTCTTCAATTAAATCCATTTCTCAAAAGAGCAAACTGATTTTTTTATATTAAATTTTGAAATCTGACATGGAGCTAGACATATTGTCAATTTCCCAGCTGCCCCAAGTCATATGACTTTTGCTCTGATAAACTTCAATCACTCTTTACTGCTGAACTGCAAGTTGGAGTGATATCACCCCCCCTCCCTTCCCCCCAGCAGCCAAACAAAAGAACAATGGGAAGGTAACCAGATAACAGCTCCCTAACACAAGATAACAGCTGCCTGGTTGATCTAAGAACAACACTCAATAGTAAAAACCCATGTCTCACTGAGACACATTCAGTTACATTGAGAAGGAAAAACAGCAGCCTGCCAGAAAGCATTTCTATCCTAAAGTGCAGGCACAAGTCACATGACCAGGGGCAGCTGGGAAGTGACAAAATGTCTAGCCCCATGTCAGATTTCACAACTGAATATAAAAAAATCTGTTTGCTCTTTTGAGAAATGGATTTCAGTGCAGAATTCTGCTGGAGCAACACTATTAACTGATGTGTTTTGAAAAAAACATGTTTTCCGATGACAGTATCCCTTTAAGGCTCCCTTACCACTATGACACTAGATCTATAATAACTATGGCCCATTATTATAATTTAAAATACACAATGTCACATTTGCCAGCAATAATTGCAGAGCAGGAGATAATACACATACTTCAACTTGTTTTTTCCCTGATGTTATACAGTTAGACCTGCATAATTTAGCCATTAAAGTGAGATAATATATGTTTATTCCATCTTTAATAGATAGAACAAGTGCACCAAAACACACCGGTAGAGTAGAGAACATTCTTGGTGGCTAAGGAGTTCCAAAAGTTACTTCAGAGCTGGGAAACATAAGGCTTTCTTGTAAAAAAAAAATTAAAAATTCTCTCCTCCATATTTTTTTATCCATTGTCTCTCTATGTGTCTTCCCATACATCTTTCTGCAGCTTTTCATGTGGATCAACTGTGGATCACGTGTTAAATAATGAATGGGTAAAAAGTGAAATAAGTGATGAACGGCAGCGAGGGTGCGGCAAATGATTTCCAGTGATGAGTCCATAGTAGTCCCTGTCTGTATCTTCACTTGTATTAGCATAAAATTCAGAATACTGGTGAAGCAATAATTTTGCACCATACAATGTGTGTGTCTGTAGATATCCACCGAATCGTTGTACTCATTGTAATTAACAGAAACGTGTATAATACAAGCTGCAAGGTCATCTCTCTTTAGTAATCCTCTTTAAACCCAGTATTTTTCTCACAGGTAGCTCCATCAACAAGGCTAATCCCTCCTGCTGAGTCTCTACTTTGTCCATCCCTAGTAACTTCCAACATTAAGCCTTTTTTTTTTCAGCAGAGCCCCATTTAATCCTGCCTCGTCTTTCTTTCAAACCCAAATGCTGCCTTCCTTCCTCTGTCATCCTATCGTTGCTCCAAACATGCCGGCTCCTCGCTGTTACAGGGATTAGGATGGCATTGTTGCCTAAAACAATATCTCTGAATGGAACAGGCCACATGAAACTCAAGCCCATCATATCACTGAAGCATCCTTTATCAAACTGCATCATAGAATATTCACAATTGTATTAGGCTTTAGCCTCCAGAATGGGTTTAAAGCAGACACATAACTAGAATCTATGAATCCACAGTCATTTTAGGACTCCCCCAACCCCTAAACCCTTGGGACAGATATCAGTCTGCCACCCCATGAGGCTCTTTATAGTTTTGGGTCTTTCAACAGCTGCTGGGTTTTCTGTCTCTTTGTGTTCCTCTAATTAACATCTACGTTTCTCCAGTCCGGTCACATATCCAATGACCGTCTCCATTCCCACCTACATGACTCACTGGGATCTGTTTTTCTATTTAGTCTCACACCGCCGCTGTCCATGGATAAAAAAGCTCCTATGATGAACTGTTTTGCTTTCCTTCTCGTTTTTTCAATTATTATCTGGTTGCTATTGATTAAATTCTCCATCAGGCAGAAATTAGTTTTGAGTTGGGAATAGAAGATGGATAGTAGAAGACTTCAAAAGAAAGGATAGTTAATATTAAAATAAGAAAAACAAAAGTAAAGCTGCTGTAGGCCTATTTATCTGGTTACCGGGGTCAGTGACCCCCATCTATAACAAAACATTTTGGTTACAGTCTGCAAGGAGGCAGAATAGGCTACTAAATGAAAAAAAAAGCATGAAAGACAAATTAATTAAATTAAAGGGATACTGTTATGGGGAAAAAAAATTTTTTCAAAATGAATCAGTTAATAGTGCTGCTCCAGCAGAATTCTGTACTGAAATCCATTTCTCAAAAGAGCAAACAGATTTTTTTATATTCAATTTTGAAATCTGACATGGTGCTAGACATATTGTCAATTTCCCAGCTGCCCCAAGTCATATGACTTGTGCTCTGATAAACTTCAATCACTCTTTACTGCTGTACTGCAAGTTGGAGTTATATCACCCACTCCCTCCCCCCCCCAGCAGCCAAACAAAAGAACAATGGGAAGATAACCAGATAGCAGCTCCCTAACACAAGATAACAGCTGCCTGGTAAATCTAAGAACAGCACTCAATAGTAAAATCCAGGTCCCACTGAGACACATTCAGTTACATTGAGGAAAAACAGCAGCCTGCCAGAAAGCATTTCTCTCCTAAAGTGCAGGCACAAGTCACATGACCAGGGGCAGCTGGGAAATTGACAATATGTCTAGCCCCATGTCAGATTTCAAAATTGAATATTAAAAAATCTGTTTGCTCTTTTGAGAAATGGATTTCAGTGCAGAATTCTGCTGGAGTAGCACTATTAACTGATGCGTTTTGAAAAAAACATGTTTTCCGATGACAGGATCCCTTTAAAGATGAAAAAACCCTTCAACAGACCTCAACAAGTATGGATATTGGCTCTAAAAATTGAGGAGTCAAAGCTTTTGGAAATAACTTCAATTTGCTTGCCGAACAGCAGTGCATGGGTATTAGAGCAGTTGTTTCCCATGTTAACTGGGAAGAAGTCCAGGGTCCAAGCAGTTAATCCCCCACCCTGGCAAAGAATGAGATGCCGTTTCAGCATTTCCAAGAGCCACCCCAAGAAAAGAATTGACTCGCTACGGTAATACATCTAACCTCATTAAAAATGTATCTGTATCGATTCAAATAAAGCCCATTTTTTCATGTGCGTTGTAATTCCCAAGTTCGCGTCTATTACACGTTAATGACAGAGACACTGCCGGTCAAGAATGAGGCGCCCGAGGCGTTCTGTCTTCTAATATTGCGAATTTACATATATTACAATCCAAGAGATTCTCACGTTTCCACATCTATGGCTCCAAAGTGAACACAAATTGTCATGGATCATTATCAGTGCCTGAGGATTCAACGTGATATTTTTTTTTTGTCCTCTTGTATCATTAGGACAAGGTCAATAGCGATTCATGTAACTACATCTGCATTTCTGACACACGTTCCAGGAAGGAAATCTTTTCATATCAAACCTTCCTCTTTATTACAAGCCATGAATAATCAGGTGACGGCTGTCACTTTGCACAACATCAAAGCTCGGAGAGTTCACAAAGAATTTCCGCTCCAGCGTGGAACAAAGGTCCATTTGAACTATTTGGATTTCATTTGTACCTTCTGGTTGCCCCAAGACCATTGACAAAAGGTTCAAGATGGACTTTGATGGGAAATGCAGCTTGGAAGGTTATGTCAATCAGACACACACTTGGGGATAAATTCACTAAGATTCGTAGTTGCGCCAGGCGTAACTTCGCCAGGCGTAGTTTCGCCAGCGCTTCACAAATTCACTAAAATCCGAAGTTGCACTCAGGGGTAGCGTAAGGTTGCGAAGTTGCGCTAGCGTTGATTCGCTAAGCGGAGCGAAGTTACGCTAGCGATGGTTAATTTGCATACGGCGCCAAATTCAAATTTCAATGGAGGAATCTGTACAATCACTGGGAAACCTTCAAAATATCAAATAAAATGTTTATTTTGCCCTACACATGTGCCCACTGTATAGTTAAGGTGCCATGAGTTAGGAAATGTAGGGGGGAAGGAGGGGAGCCCCAAAATTTTTTTCGATCTTTTTCAGCCTATCACCCATAATATAGAAAAAACGCCAGCGTTTTTTGGGACTTAGAAAATTTTTTTACTTTTTTTGAAGCAATCCCTATCTACTCTATTGCGCTTCGCCTGGTCTGAGGTGGCGAAGGAAGTCTGGCGTAAAAGGTAGCGTTCAGTACACTGCGCGCGTTAGTGAATTTGCGTAGTTGCGCAAATTCGCCAGGCGTAAGGGTTCGAAATTACGCTAGCGAAGTTACGCCAGCGTCCGTTAGTGAATTTGCGAAGTAACGAAAATGGCCAACGCTAGCGAGTTGACGCTAGCGTTAGGCACTTCGGCGCATAGTGAATTTGCCCTATAGTGCTTATGTTACAGATTACTTCCAGAAACACATATCCCTTAGTAGAGGTAGTGACCCCTATTATTATTTATTATTGTTTCTGGGACATTTGGGGGCACATTTACCTAGGGTCGAATATCGAGGGTTAATTAACCCTCGATATTCGACCGTCAAAGTATAATCCTTCGACTTCGAATATCGAAGTCGAAGGATTTACCGATATTCCTACGATCGAAGGAATAATCGTTCGATCGAACAATTAAATCCTTTGAATGGAACGATTTGAAGGACTTTAATCCATCAATCGAAGGATATTCCTTCGATCAGGAAATTGTTAGGAAGCCTATGAGGACCTTCCCCATAGGCTAACATTGGCCTTTGGTAGGTTTTAGGTGGCGAACTAGGGGGTCAAAGAATTTTTTAAAGAGACAGTACTTAGACTATCGAATGGTCGAACGATTTTTAGTTCGAATCGTTCGATTCGAAGTCGAAGGTCGAAGTAGCCCATTCGAAGGTTGAAGTAGCCATATTCGACCATTCGAAATTCGAACTTTTTTTCCTCTATTCCTTCACTCAAACTAAGTAAATGGGCCCCTTGGACTGCATGGGCTGCATTGCTCTACATTCTAAGTTTATTTGATACTATTCATTATGGTTTTGAATTGGGATTTATACACCCACTGATTTTCTTTAGCAAAGGGTAAACATATACTTAGCAAAGGGAATACATAATAAGGAGAAGTCAAAAAAATGTATACTGAAGGAAGTGCCACCAACATCTGTCCTAGTTGCATCTCAAAAACCCTTAACAATCTCTTTAGAAACAAAAAATATTTAATTTTTTGCTTTGCAGTTTGTCAAGACTGAATACAGGTATGGGACCTTTTATCCAAATGCTTGGGTCATGGGGTTTTCTGGATAAGGGGTCTTTTCTCCCAAAAAAAACCTTGAATGTCGGGAAGGTTCAAAGGACCTCTGCCATTGACTTGTACATGAACACGGTGGGTTGTAGGTGGTGAATATTCGAATTAATACTGTTTTAATGGTCAATGTGTGATAAAGCTCAAATTCAATGTGTGAATTTTTTAACTCGAAAATTCTAATTGACCATTTGACTCTTGATAAATCTGCCCCTAAATCTACTAAGAAATCATTTAAACAATAGGCTGGTTCTGCCACCAATAAGGATTAATGTTATCTTAGTTGGGAAAATGTACATTGTACAAGGTACTGTTTTATTATTACAGAGAAAAAGGAAATCCTTTATAAAAATGTAAATGATGTGTTTAATATGGAGTCTATGGGGTATGACTGTCCCGTAATTCAGAACTTTCTGGATAATGGATCCCAAACTTATATGTGACAGAACTACAACTTGTAGTACCAGAAACATGTCCAAGTATGGGATCTTGTATGTTGAAACCTTCTAACCAGGTACAGTACATGTGTTTACCACGGCATCATTTTCAAAAATTTAATTCTTTATTTTTGACTGATTTGCTCTATGCTAATAAAATGGTAGCTCATAGTTGATGCAGACTAAGCTAGCAGACAGATAGTAGTCTGATATTTACAATAAGCTTTTTTTTTTTTCCGAGGTGGAGGCTCATGTTTCCAAAAATATTCCCTAATGCTGGCTACTCATGCAGTTTTGGTTTCATGGCGTTCAATTGACTTTTGAGTGGCTTGGATGGACCCTTAAAAATATCAAAAGAAAGACCAGGCCAAAGAATGAACTGTTTAATTGTGAGGAGTGACGTGGGTGGGTCAGGTAGGCCAACAGTGAAACACGGAACCTGCACAAAATGTTGCCAATAAGGGATCTTCACCCAACTTGTACTTGCATCTTCTCGCTCTTTACACTACTTCTGTGTGCACCTTTAGTTCCAAGACATGGAATTTTCAGGAGCAGAGAAGGAGTGTTCTTCCCTAGTCTAATCTGCACCCAACTCTAACCCCTAACGGTTGGCAAAATTTCAACTCAAACCTGCAGAGCTGAAGTGGCACCTGCCTAAGGAGCAATGATAGGGAGCTGATGGGCTAGGCTGGGGAGAGCAGAGAGGGGGGTCAATGTAGGGTAGGGTTTTTTATTAAATGGGTTTGGTTCTCCTTTAAAGGATCTTCTGCTTATCCTTAGTTTGTGTTTAATCTTCTTTGCCCTCCACGTACCCCCGCAAACCTGCTCAAGCGTTGGTAAACCTACAGGTCACAAGTTTCCGGTCAAGCCTGTTGCCCCTTAGACTTTAAAGGGATACTGTCATGGGAAAAAAAACATTTTTCAAAATGAATCAGTTAATAGTGCTGCTCCAGCAGAATTCTGCACTGAAATCCAAAATCTCAAAAGAGCAAACTGATTTTTTTATATTCAATTTTGAAATCTGACATGGGGCTAGACATATTGTCAATTTCCCAGCTGCCCCCAGTCATGTGACTTGTGCTCTGATAAACTTCAATCACTCTTTACTGCTGTACTGCAAGTTGGAGTGATATCACCCCCTCCCTTTCCCCCCAGCAGCCAAACAACAGAACAATGGGAAGGTAACCAGATAGCAGATCCCTAACACAAGATAACAGCTGCCCGGTAGATCTAAGAACAACACTCAATAGTAAAAACCCATGTCTCACTGAGACACATTCAGTTACATTGAGAAAGAAAAACAGCAGCCTGCCAGAAAGCATTTCTCTCCTAAAGTGAAGGCACAAGTCACATGACCAGGGGCAGCTGGGAAATTGACAAAATGTCTATCCCCATGTCAGATTTCAAAATTAAATATAAAAAAATCTGTTTGCTCTTTTGAGAAATGGATTTCAGTGCAGAATTCTGCTGGAGCAGCACTATTAACTGATGTGTTGACAGTATCCCTTTAATGCATTTTGGCGAATTTTCACAGGCGGCAAATTTTTGGCGAAACTAGTTAAATTTGCCCATCCCTAGTAGCAAACACAACAAAAATCCAGCCACCCCTGATATGCAAGAGGGAGGATATAGAGATTCCAGTAAAGCACTGGTTAATGTATATTTATAGAGACATATATTGAATATCTTGTAAATAACAGGTGTGTATGTGCATATGTAGAAACAGTGAATGCAACATTCTTCACGCAGAACTGTCTTGTTTTTTAGCTGTGGTTTCTCCTTAAATCCCACCTTTGTGACAATAAGACTGATTTGTAGGCAGCGCATAGACATTGCAGCCCCACTTAATTGTGCTACACGGCCTACAAACTACCGAGGCGGCGGATGAAGAAGAAAAATGCAGTATATAAAGCTAAGAAGGCCTGTTAGAAAAGCCATATATTGTCAAAGTAATATGTAGGAAAATAAACACCTTCATTATCCTGACAATGGAGTGTAAGAATTGATTTTGCATTGAGATATTATGTAAATCAATCTTTCCAATTGGACAGCCATCCCCATAGCTTACCCACAATGCCCCGAGTGCTTTTCCTCTGTTTGCTCCATTCCTTAGACTGTCTTCTTTTATTCAGGTCAAATAAACTTGTAAGGTCCGCTGGCCTGCTTCAAGGGCATGAACGTAATTGTATTTACACGGCAGCAAATATGATTTACTTTTATTGTTGATGCTGCTAAAAGCCTGATCCAAAGCTGAAAGGGGCAGGTGGCCAGGTCTAAAGCTCTGCCAAACAAACACTCTGTGGCCGAAATTCTGCCAAGACGCATTTGACTTCATGATAAAAATGGGATATGCCCATCTGTATGACAATACCCATAAACGATTCGCTTCTATTGTTTACTTACATCAATCACAGCCATAAACAAGTAACACTAATATATTACTGAGTTCTGCTGTAAGAGATAGAAATGCCACATATTCGAGTCTATTCGGACTGGCAGTTGGAGGATTTGTTCCAGGACAAGTACAGTTGTGTTCCATTCCCCGTTTTGTTTATTTAGACATGGCCAACCAAGTTAGCAGTTCCAAAATATTTATTCATGTATTTTCCCCACACGTTTAACACCACCTGTTTGCCATTATGGTCAATAAGGATAGAGGCCCTCTTGCCCTTAGTTACAGTAATAATCAGCAATAATGGTGCCAGTATGGCCAGTCTTCTGTTTTGGTCATTGTATAGATTATTTACATTAAAAAAAAGTTCATACATTCCCCTATGTGGAGGTTACAGTTAGGAATAATGGATAAAGTTAGGAATTATGGAGGATGTTCTTGGTTATGGTTTCATCTGATACTTGTTCACTAACTCTGTAAGACCTATAGGTGATATGTGAGAGGGTAGAGAAGACCCTATGACTGAAAAGCAAAGATATCATCCAAGAATGCTTGACACAGGTCTGTTTTTTGGTTGTTTCCCAGAGTCCGATAATATGCTTGTACATGAACACCATACACTGCATTCCCCAAGTACTGTACCTCCTTGTTACAGGGGAGAGAAAGCTGGGATGCTCAGCTGCTTAGCACAACCCAACAATGGAGGCTGCCCAGACCGAGAGGAATGCAGCACTACTCGGTGTCTTCTCACATCTCCAACTCAACCTCCCCCTCAAATCATTTAGTCTCATTTATTGTAGAGTTTGTCTTATCATTTAAAGGAGAAGGAAACCTAGTCGGCGCAAAAACCCTTCCCCCCTCCCCTATGTTGCTTCCCCTCCCTCCTCCCCCCTGGCCTACCCGTCCCGCTGGGCAAATGCCCCTAACTTGTTACTTACCCTACTGCGCAGGTCCAGTCCACGGAGTTCACATACTACATCTTCTTCCACGCGATCTTCTTCCTGCTTTGACCGGCGTTTTGCCGCATGCGCAGTAGGAGCATTTCGCCGGTACGGATCTACTGCGCATGCGCCAAAAGTCACAAAGTTTTCCACAGTAGATCGTACCGGCGAAATGCTCCTACTGCGCATGCGCCAAAACACCAGTCAAAGCAGGAAGAAGATCGCGTGGAAGAAGATGTCGTCTGTGAACTCTGTAGACTGGACCTGCGCAGTAGGGTAAGTAACAAGTTAGGGACATTTGCCCAGCGGGACAGGTAGGCCAGGGGGGAGGAGGGAGGGGAAGCAACACAGGGGAGGGGGGAAGGGTTTTTCCGCCGACTAGATTTCCTTCTCCTTTAAAGCTATATCATATAGGGCTGTTGTCTATGTTGCTGTTGCCCAAGACTTTCAAAAATGTAAGATACCTGCATTAACTTCATGATCCAAACCATGTCAGCACTCAACAGCATTCATAATTACAGAGGAACATGGCTTGAATACTGACCTATAAAGTCAAACCCAGAACTTATATTAAACTCCTGCCTCCCAACATCAGATGAGATAAACCTATGATTCTTGACCTGAGCTGTGGTCCATAAGAGATGTCCCTAGGCTAGGGTTGCCACGTTTTTAAAATATTCTTACAGGCTAATGAGGACGGTGACACACCAGGAGGCGTTGCAATGACATAAAAGGGTAAGATGATGATGGAGAGGGGTGGTACGTTTTTACTGGATGAGGGGGTATTACAAATTTACAGGCACCTACATTGCTGGTAACTAATACCAGCCCCGGCCCTGGCAGGTGTATTTTTGGCTAGGCCAGTAAAATACTGGCTTGGTGGCAACACTACCCTAGACATGTGACTTGGGCTGATTGTTCAGATTATTATATTAGATAAGATACAGCTCCATTGTATCTGCTATGGGAAGACACGTTGTATGTGTACCAATACCAGCTTAAGGGTCGGACTGGGCTGGCGGGACACTGGGGAAAAAACCTGGTGGGCCCCGGCTCTTTTGGGCCCCACCAGCCCAGACCCGATCCCTGCACTCCCTCTTCTTACCTCCCTCCCTGACCCTGGTAGTACCGGAAAAGGTATGCGCACGGCGCAGGTCCGGACTGAGAATTAAAATAGGGCCTGACATTTCATGTACACAGAGGCCCGATCAGCTCACATAGAGGCCCAAACAGCCCCTACCAGCCCACTAAATAGTGACTTTCAATGGGACCTTATAGCAGCCCCTCTTGCATTTGCCAGAACCCACAGATTGCCAGTCCGGGTCTGCATGGGAGGTGGGGGTGCTGGCAGAGAGGACTTTGTGGCTGGGGGGCCCAGGGAATGGTGTGGGGGGCCCCTGAAACTGCAGAGCCAATGGGTCCTGCCCCCCCCCAGTCCAACTCTGATCAACTATGGTGCAGTCCCAAGCACTAAACAAGCCAAGGGCAATCATATTAGCTAGAAACTTCATAACACAACTGCATGAATATTAGCCACTGTCCCGGGATTGACCATTTGGCTCATATAGGCTCCCGCTGGTGATTGATATTTCTTTTAGGCACATACAGTAGGGTCACTACCCCCTGGAGTCATTGTAATACCATGAAACCAAAGATAAAACACATATAAAAAATCAGCAGCCCAGAACGGAAACGACCAGGGCCCAAAATTGCCTCCTCAACAAACAACTGCCAGAGGAATCATTAGCATCAATATTTACCGCTTTTAATAAGCTACGTTTGTTTTCATAATGCTGCAAATTGGTTAATAGATTTGCGGAGAGAACGGAAACACTTCTGAATGTTCAACAATGCTTATGAATTCCCACTACAACAATAATTCTGAAACCATTCCAAGAATATTAGAAGTTACAACATGATTGCGACGGAACATTCTCATTAGTCTGCAAAATCTTGCGCCTTTGGAGAGCAATTCGCTCACCACACTGAGGGTTCAGATCGGAAAATTTGTCACCGCATGAAATTCGAGCAATGGACCCGCCAAGTATGGGCTACAAGGACCCAGAGCAGCTGAAACAACTGGAGGAATCATAAACGGGATGTCAAGTCGTTGTCAAGAACTGGCCGTCTACAGCAAAACTCTTCTAAAGAAACAATTGTATTGTGGATTCAGCATCTGCTGTTATAGAAATGTCTTTGGGAGGATTGGCAGCAGCAATACAGTACAAATATTACTGGTATGCGCACACACAAAAGGCTTGATCAATGCACATTCTCTGGTTCTCTGATATCACATACTGTACATACGGAAACAGGGAGGCTTTGGTCTCAAGTTTATGATCCAAATATTCTGAGCCGCCATACCCGCATAAGGTAAATTCCATATGGTATAAGGTTTTTTATAAGATATAGGAGCAAATTTACTTACCTTCGAATATGCGCGTTGGCTTCGCCGCACTTCGCAGACGAAGTTCGCCAGGGCTCCGCTAATTCACTAAAATCTGAAGTTGCGCTCAGGGAGGCGAAAGGTAGCGAAGTTGCGCTAGTCTTACTTTGTGAAGCAAAGCGAAGTTACGCTAGCGATGCCTTATTTGCATACGGCGCCAAGTTAAAGTATAATGGACGTATATGTTGCAGCAAATACATTACACTACACAAGCCTGGGAAAGCTTCATAAAATAAATAGAGTTGTTATATTGCCCTATACATGTGCCCACTGTATAGTTTAGGTGCCATATGTTAGGAAATGTAGGGGGGGGATTTACGATCTTTTTCAGCCTATCCCCTTAAAAAAGTAAAAGACGCCAGTGTCTTTCAACTTTTTTTGAAGCAATCCCTATCTACTCTATTGCACTTTGCCTGGTCTGAGGTGGCGACGGAAGTCTGACGCAAGAGGTAACGTTCAGTAAAATGCACAAGTTAGCGAATTAGCGTAGTTACGTCCCTTCGCCATAGCGCAACTTCGCCTGGCGTAAGGGTGTGAAGTAGCGCTAGAGTAGCTCCACTTCGCAAGTGAATTTACGCCAGCACCCATTAGTAAATCGGCAAAGTAATGAAATGACATCACGCTGGCAAATTTACGCTAGTGTTAGCCGCTTTGCGATTTAGTGAATTTGCCCCATAGTGCTGGAGTTATCCAACCAAAGGAGAAAATGGCAGGCACTCACAGATCCAACAGACAGACTTGTAAAAGAACAGAGGACTTTATTTTATGCCACAAGATAAATTACTACATAGCCTTACATGTTTCGTGCCTTTTGGCACTTAATCATACGCTATGATTAAGTGCCTAAAGGCACAAAACGCGCAAGGCTATGCATTCATTTACTTGGTGGCCTGTAATAAAGTTCTGGCCTGTCTGTGGGATCTGTGAGTGCCTGCCATTTTCTTCTTTGGTTGGATAACTCCACCTTGAGCTGTAGGTCTGGGGCATGAGCACCTACACCCCACAAACTACTGGTGAGATCATAAACCTATTGGCCTTACACTGGGATTTTTCCTTTTCATAGTGCTGGAGTTCTCTCACTTACAAAAAAAAAACACAGCAAAGGAGGGTCAACCCAAGGACAATACATTGGTTAGAAGACACTTTTACTGATGGGATTTATCTTGATGTGGTTATGGTAGCTCAGCCACCTTAAAAAGGCCATTCTAAGTCTTATAGGAAAATTGTAGAGACAAATCTATAGACTCACAGCTTTCTGAGCCTGACAAAGAATGCTGAACTGAAAGACTCAACTTGAGCCCACCATGTAAGGGTCAGCGGATTTGTGACCCATGGGCATCCACAAACATATGTCCTTAAGCAGATTGGGACCCAAATCTTTTTGGAAGACATCTGGACAATGCACCCTTAGTTATACCACTGGTTATGGGCAAAATGAAAAACAGCAAATACAGAAATAGGATGTAAAATGTAGTAGTAGCAACAAGAAACCAACGTAACAAGGGCCCATTTGTAATCTTGGTGATCAGAAGCCCTTCAGAATTTATTTGCTTCTCAAAAAATTGCAGATTAATTTTTTGGCATTTCAGTTAAAGAGCCCACAGAAACTGCAGTTGGGTTTGTAATTAGTCTGAAAATAGTAATTGTTAAGGTGAGTGGAACATGACAGACACTGGTAGATTTCTGCTGCTTGATTAGCCAAGTGTGGATAGTTCCATTATGAGCCAACTGGAAAATAAGCAACAAAAAATGTGTTGATTTAGCGATATTCAGAGGATGGGGAAGGTCATATCTGAATTCATATTAAGGAAAAAGTGTATTAATTAGTGTGTAATAATTAATTTATTACCCCACTTATGCTGCACAGCGCTCATATGGATGTAAATACCGTATAATTCTTTGTCTACTGTGCATTGTGTCCCTTGACACTCGGTGATCATGTTTTATTGACATTACATTCGGTTTGTTATCTTATTCAAGCCCGCTCTTGTATACGTTGTGTAATAGCTGAGGTATGCCGCGGCAGCTCTCAAACCTGTTTCATTGTCAAGTTAATCTCACTTGTTAGCAATGTGTCTACATCTAGTTCCACTTCTTTCAGCAATAATTAGCCGAAAATATTTTAATAGTGATGTGTGTTTGCCTGGGCCTCAATGAAGGGGGTGTTGTTTGCTTCTCAAATGGCCTGAGGCCCAGGACTGGAATAACAGCAATGCATTAAAGAAATGGGAACAGCCTGTAGTAATGTAACATTCCCAAAAAACATTGCTACATATAACAATTGTATAAGAAAATCAGTTGTTACCAGATTTAAAAAAACAAATAGAAATTTGGGGCACTGACGATACAGTACGATGGAGGGACAACAATTTTTATGTCTAGTAAATACGGTCTAGTAAATAAGTCCTTCTGACATTGAGCTAAGCCAGGGATGTCCAACTGGGGACTTCAGAGCGGATGTGGCCCTCCAAAGAATTTTTATGGCCCCCTTATTCTTTATTATATGACATCATCATAATTTAATCTAACCCTCCAACATACTGTTTGGGATATAACTGGACCACTACAAGTGATTATTACTACATGTTTGACAATGCTGAGCTAGGCCATCACCAATATTTATTGATCATATTTTTTCTTTTTTATCTAAAGTAAGAGGGTTTAAGTGATCCCTTTATGCAGTGATCCCCAACCAGTATTTCACAAACAACCCCTTGGATGTTGCTCCCAGTGGCCTCAAAGCAGGTGCTTATTTCTGAATTCCAGGCTTGGAGGCAAGTTTTGGTTGTATAAAAACCAGGTGTAAGGCAAAACAGTCTTCTATAGGCTGCCACATAGGGGCCACCAAATAGCCAATCATAGCCCTTATTTGGCACCACAGGAACGTTTTGCATGCCTGTGCTGCTCCCCAACTCTTTTTATTATTTAATGTGGCTCATGAGTAAAAATGGTTGGGAACCCCTGCCTCCATCTCTACTTCCTACTGATGGTACACCAAAAGAATAGTGCAGACAAAATTTGGAACTATAGAAAAACATAGTATGACCCCTTGTATGGTATCGGCTGGTTGGCCTATGGACACCATGTCTGGTTGGCCAGTTTTTGACCAACTGAAGGACCACAAATGGCCTGCAAATACCTATACATTTCAGGACACAGTAACTGCCTTATGAAAATCTCTTTGACTGCATACTGTAAGCTACTGGAGAGGTTTAGCTACAACTATTCTACTGATGTGCAGGTCAGCCTGATACCAGTGGGGCATGCTTTAGGCAGGTTTGGGACAACTCCTGTACACTGTCTGCAGGTTGTTCAGAGGGGGTTTGCATTGACCTCTCCTGCTTTCCCCGCCCACAACCTTCTTGTGATGGCATCATGTTCTGGCAGCACCTTTCATGGCATCAGAAATGGGTGGGTTGGGCGCAAACATCTTAATAGAAGTGATGTGTGGGTTGGGTTTGGGTCTGGAGCAAACGGGTTAGGGCTGGGTTCAGGTTTTGACTAGGTGCAGGTTAGGGCTGGGTGTGTGTTAGGGCTGGATGAAGATTAAGGCTGGGTGAGGATGGGTCTCGTACATCAATAGACGATTCCTATGTCCAGCAATGTTGTGGTATATTTGGGGGTCTTGTTGTCCATGGGGAGTATGATTTCCCATGGGTGACAATGTTCCCCATGTGCTATTGCAGTGATTAGATACTTTCCTCCATACCCCACAGTTATAGGGGTCACATAAGGCCACTACCCGCTATGTTGATCTACTACATTAGAAGAGTTGCGAAATTCACTGCTTCCAAGTCAGCCGATACAAATCAATGGACTATTTACAGACGGTTCCATCTTCTGCCTTTTAATTAACAAACTCATGGTCAAATGCAATAAAAGTCATAAATAGAAAAAAAAATCCATAAAGATTTTGCAATATATTATTGTTCATTAGGCAGTCACTACATTAAATTCAGGTACTTTTAAGACCTGCTTAAGGTTTTTTTTGTGTCATATCCTGATTTTCTCAACAATTTTCTTTTGTCCACTCAGTGGCCGTTAAAACAAGATTCCACCAGTCCCCCAGGTATTTGGCACTGGTTGGAATTAACTCAAGCTGCTTGCAGAATGCACTCAGCACTCTGAATTATTCTTCCCCAATATGGGAAAATAAACATGGTCAGATGTATCAGATAAATGCAAGTCTGGTAACCTCTGTTTTACTGGAACCCACAAAAAATGCAATTTCTAAATTCAGATGTATATTAAGCACAATGGCATCCTCCAGTGAGTCCAATCCAGTAGTCGTTTTTTCCAAGGTCTTTGTGCAGAGGATTCATCAATATCTAACTTTGTTATTTGTTCAGTTCATCCAACATCATGAAACAAAAATGTCTGGAATTTTAACTTCTTGTGGCTATGAATTTTGGACTTTATTAGTAACTTTTAAAGCTAATCGTGAATTTAAGAAAAAAAAACCCCATCAAGACTTGGCACGGTCCTAAAAATGTCATGACGCCAGTTTCAAATTATGCCTTGTTAGATAATGAACTTCTATTGTCAAGTGCACATAAATCTGAGATACAGTATATGAGCCAAATGTTGGCAAATACATCATTGTAAGGTGTCACAATTAACTCTATGCTTGCCAGCTCTGTGTGATCTATCCAGCATTAGTTAAAGAAAAAGCCAGAATGGCACTGGCAGGTTGATACATTTATGTCTCTACATGTAGACTCTACATGTAGAGAAGAAACAAATGCATTTTAAAGTTTATTTGTTTTGATTTTTTTAGAAGCTGGCTAATGGCAATAAGTGAGTTGGTTCCATACTGGGCTGAATTTTGTGGATTCAAGTCATGTTCTGATCATGCTGAGCAAGTAAGGGCGCCATATCTTTTGCCTTGCTGGCTGGGCTACCTTATTATATGATTGCTGGAAGTTTGTATAAATATGAAATGACTGCAATATATTCCTTTCTTGTGTGCATTGTAACATTTACCATAAATCACTGGTGCTCACCACAACCAAAGGCTTCTCCAAGCCAAAGTCTTCAGCACCAAGATGAATCTGTGTCCCTCTTCAAGCCAAAGTCTTCTTCTACACCGAAGCACACGGATTCCTCTTGGTGGTCCAAGGAGAGCCCTAGATATTATATTACCTGAGCACAAGGAAAACCACACAACATTTTAGGGAGGACCCCTTCATCAGGCTGATTCATTTATGTCGCTACATGTAGACACTAGATCACTCAGAGAGTCAGAGATGAAACAAATACATTTTAAAATGTATCTGTTTAGATTTTTTAGCAACTGGCTAATGGTAATAAGTGAGTTGGTTCCTTACTGGAGAGAGTTTTGTGGGTTCAAGTCATGTTCTGATCATGGTGAGCCAGTAAGGGTGCCATATCTTTTGCCTTGCTGGCTGGGCTCCCTGACTATATGATTGCTGGCAGTTTGTATAAATGTGAATTCACTGCAATATATTCCTTTCTTGTGCACACTGTAACATTTACCATAAATCACTGGTGCTCACCACAACCAAAGGCTTCTTCAAGCCAAAGTCTTCAACATTGTGGCACCAAGATGAATCTGTGTCGATCTTCAAGCCAAAGTCTTCTTCTACATCCAGGCACACAGATTCCTATTGATGGACCAAGGAGAGCCCTAGATATTATATCACCTGAGCACAAGGAAAACCACACAACATTTTAGGGAGGACCCCTTCATTAGCTGGGCATGGAGGGACATTTCTACACCTGCACAGCCATTCAGTTTGCTCAGAATTAAACTACTAGCCTTGTCATGCTCACCCTCCCGCTTAAAATGTTGAATCAACCTTGGCAAGAGCTGGTAGCTGTTTCATCTGTGACATAGTTCTTGTGACTGGTGCCACTTTATGTGGGTTCTAATTGGGTGCAGGTCCTAAAATGGAAATATTTTATGGTCTAGGGGTCTGCTGGTGGTTTTCTTTTGACACAACCCTCACTACTGTACAATCCTAAGTTCTTTGGGGGAAAAAAAACATGAGTTTCCAGGAATAGACCTCCAACTCTTTCTTTTAGACTCTGACCACACGTGTGCTTCCTGGAGAAACTAAATGGTGTGTGTCTTCATTAATTACCTACGTTTCACGCTGAGCTTGAGTCAAGGGAGTAAAACGAAAGCCTTTATGTATTTGGAGGGTGGGTGTTTTGGGAGTATCTGGAGGAAATTTATGAATACACAGGTAGAACATACAAATTCCTTAAAGATAGTGCCCTGGTTTGTATTAAACTCTGGACCCCAGTGCTGCAAGGCAGTTCTTTCCACTTATATTATTTTAACTACTGCAATCAGAGATTTGTAATATGTGATCTTGAATTATAGATATATCTGGTCTACTACATGGTTTAATATGAAAGAATTCATTTCTTAATAATTAATTAATATTTGTACTTTTCCCAAGGAGAATAACAAAAGATCCAGGTTAAATGCCTCACCCTACAGCTGCTAAGTGGGTTTTAGAAGAAAACACAATAATTTCTCTGAATTATCAATTTGAATATTTTAAGTAGGGGCCCACACGCACAATTATATACATATATTCATAAGTGCATAAGCGGGGATACAGTTCCCAGCCTGCCTCCTTTCTATTGGATTTTCAGAGGGCTGAAGCTTTGCTCAACTATTGCTTTATATGATTTCATTACAAAAGGATGTGACGGGAACACAAAATCTAACAAATAACATGTTGTAACATTTAGAGGTAAATATGAAAAGGTTCAGTGCATCTAATGATACATAAAATGGCTGAGGTTGCTCTTTTTCCCCAACAGGCAGTTAAATCAGTCATCTATAACATAGGGTGGTATATTTAATGATGTTCAAGATGCCTGTAGGGAAGGTGTGATCCCTAATAAATCATGGCACAAGAGGCCTTGAACTACCTATATATGGAGGAAAAATTACCCTCCTCTACATATTTATCTGGAAAAATAAATGTCATGTGCCTCAAATTATTTTAATAGACTATATCCCACAGGTATAAATTATATATAAGCAACTGATGTACCATTACAGACCCTCTTTCTCTTTAGCTAATGGAAACATTAGCAAATGAGATGATAACGCCATTCCCATCAACCAGCTTTTTTATTTGTTTTGTACCTCGGCATAGAGAATGCCATTCTTTAACTCCATTGTTCTTCCTTTGTTCTCCCAAAGCCCTCCTATCACTCATAAATTGATCATCTGAACCCTATGTTTTATCTGAGTGCCACCATGGCTTTCGATCTCTGAAAATAGATATTACTGAGGAAATTAAATATAAATAAACACAGCTATTCTCTGCATCAAAATCTTCAGTCGCCATATAAGATTTGAAAGCTGCGTTAGGTTTACTCTATGCAAAATACATTGACTTGGATACATACATTATCACATGGTCTGTATGAATATCAAGTACCGTATATACTCGAGTATAAGCCGAGTTTTTCAGCCCCCAAAATATGCTGAAAAACTCTACCTCGGCTTATACTCGGGTCAATCGCAAAAACGGTCGCCGGCGTCTAAGAATAGTCACCGGCATCTAAGAATAGTCGCCGGCACCTAAGAATAGTCGCCAGCGTCCAAGAATAGTCTCCAAGAATATTCGCCAACATACAAAAACGAAACGCCGGCACCTCCAATGGGAGCAGAAACCCTCAATTTTTTGATTGAAACTTACCAGAAGCTGCTGCATTTCTCACCCTAGGCTTATACTCAAGTCAATAAGGTTTCCCAGTTTTTAGAGGTAAAATTAGGTACCTCGGCTTATACTCGGGACGGCTTATACTCGAGTATATACGGTAAATGATCTGGCTGTTCAGATATATATCTTCATATGGTTCAACATAACAGACCTTTTATTCTTTATTCTTTTACTGCAAGTTGTATGTAAAAGAAAAGAAAAACAATATAAAAGTGGGGTCCAGACACAAAGTGCTGTCGTTTTTGGCCATAATGCACTTGTGTTTCTGCCCTGCATGTTGCGCCTTATTCATAAAAAAAACTAGGGATTCATAGATGATTCGTCCGAATCCAAGAGCCTGGCAAAACCGAAATCTGAACCCTACATAATTGTGCCATGTGCATCAGTTATTTTTACCCATGCTCCAGCTTTTTTGGTGTGCAGGAAGGGTTTAGATTGAAATTGGTATAAAAAAAGGGGTTTGACCGAACCTTGAAAGGCAGCATTTGGTGCATCCCTGGAAAAATACAGAATTTCAGAGCAAAGCACAAGTATGGAGAAGTGTGAATGGTAAATGAGCCCCTGAGTGTGTCTCGTGATTGAAGCTTCTCATTTCATATCATTCAGGATCCATTCTTTATACCAGCCATAGAGGCAGACAATGAAAAGTTCCCTTTTTTTGAATAAACATTGCAATAAAGATCATTCATTTGATCCTACAGGAAATTATTACATATTGGACAGTGTATTAAGTGAATGATTGGATTTAAGAGGTCACATCAGACCAGAAACAACATTTCCTTTTATATATCTGTACACAGGGCCGACATCGGGGGCGCACAGAAGGGACAGTTGTACCAGGGCCTAAAGTGGGGCCCCGGCAGTGCTGCTCTTTCCAAATTAGGAAGGCCTAACAGCATGCGAGCTGGACCCAGAGCACAAAGCCCCGAAACGGTGAAGAATCGAGGTGCCGAACCACAGAAAACCTAAAGCCATGAATACAGCCAAAGCCACAAAAGGAGCAGAAGCTGAAGCTCCAAAGCCAAAAAAGACCCAAAGCCATGAAAGGCATCAAAACCCGGAAAAGGCTCATAGCCACGAAAAGAAGCCAAAGCCCAGAAAAGGCTCAAAGCCACAATAGGAGCCAAAGAGAACCAAGCTGAACCCAAAACAGCAAGTCCCGAAACGGTGAAGAACCGAGCTGCTGAACCACTGAAAACCCAAAGCCACGAATACAGCCAAAGCCACAAAAAGAGCAGAAGCCCAGAAGCCAAAAAAGACCCAAAGCCAGGAAAGGAGCCAAAGAGAACCAAGCTGGACCCAAAACACCAAGTCCCAAGCCAAAGAGAACCAAAGAAGCTGTCATCACAAAGGACAAGGAAGAATAACCTAAGGAAAGTTTCACTGAACACCAAAGTGTTTTTTTCTTTTAAATTAAACCCCTGGCCACCAATGTATTATTTAATCCTCTATAGGATTATATGGGGCACCTAACCAAAAATGTTTTCTTTTTTTTTTACTTGTAAGGGGGGGGGGCAGTCACCATTTTTTTAAAAAAATGTTATGGGGCCCCTGACCACCAATTGTATTTTTAACTTGTAAGGGGACCAATTTTTTTTTTTGTTTTCTACATTTTCTAAGGGGCTCCTGACCAGCAGTTGTTTTTTTTTACTTGTAAGGGAGTCTGGCCACCAATATATTTTTTTTACCTTGTAGGGGGGACGCTGGCCACCAATTAAGTTTTTTTTAACTTTTATGGGGGGCCTCTGACCACCAATTGTTTTTTTTTTAACTTGTAGGAGGAGCTGGCTACCAGTGAAGTTTATTTTTTTTACTTTTATGGGGGACCCAGACCTCCAATTTTTTTAATTTGTAGTGAGGGGGCCTGCCCACCAGTGAAGTTTTTTTTATAACATTTATGGGGCCCTGACCACTCATTTTTTGTAACTTGTAGGGGAGACCCAGGCCACCAGTGGGTTTTTATCAACCATATTTGTGTGGCTTTTTCACTAAAGTCTGGGGGGAGTGAGGGGTCTAGGGCAGGGTCTATGGTGGTTGGCAGGGTCCAGAAATTTTTGTTGTATGGGGCCCCATGATTTCTAATGGCGGCCCTGTCTGTTCAGTAAAATTCTTCAGAGAAAAAAAATATATTTTGCAGGATAAACTCCCTTTCATATGAAAAGGTTTCCATGCAAAGGTTTGGGAATTCATGTCCACAGTTTTTAAGTCATTTCACGTAATGCTTGTGCAGCAAGCTGCTATACACAATGCTAAATTACTCCTGAATTGATTTCTTTCAAGATATCTTCAAGAGAAAATTGGATAGAATTGCTAAAGTTCATTAATTAAACTTTACACCGTTTTACCTCGCGGGTGAAGAACAAAGTGCTGACAGTAACTAATCAGTCAAACCAATCAGGCGTTTCCTTTAATGACAGACAGAAAGATGGAAAAGCCCCAGCAAAAACTCATATAAAGGAGATATTAGTGGTTTAGCATCATCACAAGATGTTCCAGACCAGGAGTGCCCATACTTTACTAATGTGAGGTCTACTTTTAGTGATGTTGTCCCATTAGGATTGATGTCCATAAAAACATTGTTAGCATTCTGTTCCATGGAAAATATTACTTAAATATTGATTTATGAGAAAGTGTATATTGTTATATTTATCCACATATTTATTATGTAACCGAACCTTATAAATATCTGAATGAAAAGCATGAAATAGGAGGGTGACTTACCAGCTAAAGGTCTACTGGTAGATCCCGATCTACCTTTTGGGCATCTCTTTTCTAGACAAATCATGAATGGGTATTGTTACTTAGGGTCTTAAAGACCAATGTAATCACTACCAATATATTTATTATTTAGCTACTGTACCTCTATATTCAAATCTAGTGATCTAACGTAAACGTTTTAAAAAAAAAATTTAAGGAAATTGTCTGATGGAAATATAAAATTCTGAAAGTAATTTTATTCTCCTTTTGATTTATTTCCATAGGATTCTGTGTTACAACTAGATTGGATTGTAGCCTAGTCTAAGCAGCTATTGTTTCTTTGGGAGGCTATTAGTTGCTATATCAATTTTAACTCCCATAAGCCTCCTAATGTCTTATATTGGTCATAAAATAAACAAAAGTAAAAAAAAGTCTGTGCATAGCCAACTTAAAGGCCTAGCCATAAATATAAAGAGCGTAGGATGCTAAATCATGTATAGTGACTTCACCAAACAGGTGGATGTGGCAACACACTTATTGTCCAAATCAGGTTGATTATTTTTTATTGGCCCAGAGATTAAAGATGGCCATAGACGCAAAGATAAAGTCATATAAAACAAAAAATTGTATGATTTTTGTACTTTGTGTGGATCATCCCAACATTTTCCGTACAAAGGCGATCGGTCGTTTAGCTGATCAGACAGGTTAGAAGATTTCTGTCAGCTAACGATAATATCTCTGCATGTATTGCCTGACAATATCAATGGGCGACTGTCACTTCTATTTGTCATATCCAGTACGTAACTTTCATACTATTGCCGACGGTCAGTTCGTGGCCAGAACATTGTCTGATGTTAATTTTACTACTTTATTTAATATGAATGGTTAGTGGCAGGCCGTTAGATTGCCATGGCTGATCGTTCATCGTAAACGAGAAAAATATCTGCACGTCTATGGTCAACTTCACAGTTGGATCATACTGTAGACCTACAGAGGCCCAAAGAACAAGGGCTACATCAATGAGCTGATATGGTTCTTTCCCAAAGTGTCAAGAGGTCACACTCTAAAAAGACAATAAGTTGATCACTCTCAAGGGGCAGAGTCAGCTGCTTTTATTGCCCTGTATGCCCAATTTATCCAAAAGGGCAACACAATCATTAGACCCAAGGACTTCATTGTACATGTCCATACATGAAGTCAATCCTGTTGATCACAGCAAAAATTCAAGAATCTTGTTTTCATTAGGAGAACTAAACCCCCCATGATGTTAAGTCCCCATTGACCCCCTCCCTTGGCCCCCCTCCCTGCCTTCCCCCTGCACAGTTTTACCCCAGAATTCTGTCCCCTCTAGAAATAGCGACCGCACATGCAGAGTGAGCGCAGCGGAGCTCACGGACGCCATCTTATTCTCTTGTAATATCCGTGTCTTCTTTCTCCCCTTCGGCAATCTCTTTCGGCACATGGACAGTTGTCATGAACCGGAAGATTGCTCCAACTGTGCCATTACGCCGCTCACTTCACAAAGATTACCGAAGAGAAGAAGATGGCGCCTATGAGCTCTGCTGCACTCACTCTGCATGTGGGTCACTATTTCTAGAGGGGACAAATACTGTATCTGGGGTACGATTGTGCAGAGAGGAGGCAGGGAGGGGGCCAACGGAGGGGAGGCAGTGGGACTTAACATTGTGGGGGGGTTTAGTTCTCCTTTTAATATCTTTTGCAGATAAATATTGAGCTGTTGGCAACCTTATCCAATTTAATTGCATCAGATATTGTTTAAGAGGTCACACATAGCTGGCCAATGAATTGAAAGGGGTGAACTTAAGGGAGAGCACGTGGGATCCTGCCAATGGATCTTCTTGCTCTCCTCCAAACAGTCAACATCATCCCTTAACCAATAACTTATTTTTTCGGTCATTGAAATGTCCATTAATGATTCCATCTCTGTTTGCATTTAACTAAAGCAAGCACTTTCCAACCCCTAATAAGTTGACATGATTTCCATTTTCACTGGTGTTTTGGTTTTGCGCGCAAGATGCTCTTGGAGCCGCCTAAACACTATAATGTTACTACTGGGGGAAAATGGTCCAATTGCACGTTTGGAAATAGAAAGCAAAACAGATAAGCTCTGTTTGCTGCCTAAAAAATTCAATGATGTTACCCAAGGAGCTCAATAGAAATTTAATTTCCGACATTGTTCCACCATCTGTTTTTTAATGAATTTTAATGATAGAGTCTTGCAGTATTCATATTTTGCAAGTCTCTTCTGTTACTTTTTATGAAAACTTCTTCCTAAGAGTCTGATTGTAGATTAAATGATGAGAAGGTGTATTTATTGATGTGACGTTTATTTGGGGGGTCAGTGCATTTTTTTAAAAAAAAAGAAAGTGTAAGAGCTGCATTTTATATTCATACTGTTTACTTTGGTATTTTATGGGACTCACAAAGGTTCTGCGGTCTCAATGCCTACTACATAGGGAGAACACAAGTATGCTGTATTTTCTCATTGGGTACTAAACCTACTTCTGGTTTATGTGGGACGGTGCCGGATCTAGTTGTACATTGAATAGAAGAAACAATAGTTTATCTGAAAGCAGTTCCATTGTGAAGTGCCGGCTCTTTCTGAAAGCTCAGAATCAAGCATGATGACCTGAGATTGCTGCCTAAATACTGATATTACAACTAAAAAAATACATTTATTGGTCAGCCTTCCATATATATATATATATATATATATATATATATATATATATATATATATATATATATATATATATATATATATATATATATATATATATATATATATATATATATATATATATATATATATATATACATACACACACACATATAGACAAGTATGGGATCCGTTATCAGGAAACCCGTTATCCAGAAAGTTCTGTATTACCGAAAGTCTCCCATAGGCTCCATTATAATCCAATAATCCAAATTTTTTAAAATGATTTCCTTGATCCCAACTAAGATATAATTAATTCTTATTGGAGGCAAAACCAGCCCATTGGTTTAATTTAACGTTTACATGATTTTCTAGTAGACTTAAGGTATGAAGATCCAAATAATGAAAAAACCCGGAATTATCCGGAAAACTCCAGGTCCTGAGCATTCTGGATAATAGGTCCCATACCTGTATATGTATATATATATATTATATATATATATATATATATATATATATATATATATATATATATATATATATATATATATATATATATATATATATATATATATATATATATGTATATATATATATATATATACACACAAAAAGGGGCATCTTCAGAGGCACAAAGATCCATTGCTAAAGAGCTATGACATACCTCCCAACATTTTGGAAATGAAAAGAGGGACAAAAAAAGTTGCTGCACGTAGCGCGGTGAATTTTTTGGGCCACTCCCATTTATGTGGCCACACCCCTAATTACCATGTTCATTTTACAAAATTTGGCAGGTTATGAAAGTTTCAATGTCTTTCTGTGTTTATTTTTCCAGTTATTACAGTCTTGTTAATGAAGGTGAATTGTTGTGAGTCTAACTTCTCCCAAGGGACCTCCTTATCTAAATTGTTACAATTACTTATTTGCTTATCTCAAAAATTGTTACAAAAGTATCTTAGCTTTACCTGTGGCTGTTCTGGGCTCTCTGCCAAAAGCCAATTAAGTTAGAAACTTTGTATCTTTTTCTGGCTGTTCAGTGCAGAGACAGTGGGGGCTTTTAAGTACAAACGTGGGACTGTGGGTTGAGCTGTCCAAAGCGGGACTGTCCCTCTGAAAACGGGACAGTTGGGAGGTATGGACTGTGCTTGTCTTGGAGCAGTAACAAAGCACAAAATATAATATCCCCTGGATCAACCTCTTTTAACTCCAAATCAATGTCTGCATTTCTAAAATGCTCCGTGACACCAACTGCCACCACAAAGACTGGCAGCTGCTTTGGGTAGAGACACAACCAGATCTGACATAGAAAACTGCTTCTGTCTGAGCTTCAGTCCAACTAAAGAACAAATTCTCAGCCGTACAATAAGAAACTCTCCTGAAAGAAAGTCTCCTGAAACAGAGAAAATAACAAAATATAAATTGTCACCAACAATAAAAAACCCAAGGCCACTCTTAGATTTGATTTGCCAGCAGCTCTTGTGAGGGGCGTATAGATGAGGACGTGTCTCTGTGTAGGAGACTGGAGGGAATGGAATGTACCAGTAACTGCTCAGGGTTAGACACAAATGCTCAGAGACACTATTTCTGGCCACATGGAATATATTGAATGCCGCTGCCACACACTAACCACATTGTTGCCTCAAACTGAAGAGAAATATGAACCTCATTATAATCAGGGTTTGGCTTACTTAAAGGACAAGTAAAAACTAGAATGAAAACTATTCTTTTGACCACCCCCCAGTCCTGATTTGCATTGCAGTGTGTTTGCCATCAGCTGTAATGGGAGATTATTTGCAATGTCCAAACAAAAAAGAGTTGCCACCTTTACTTCCTTTGGAATCCGGGCAGGGGGCGGTTCCAGTGACATCAGAGGTGGGGCCAGTGATGAGAAAGGGCGGGTCAGTGATGCAAAGGGGCAGGCCAGTGACAAGAAGGGGCAGGTCAGTGAGAAGAATGGGCGGGCCAGTGACAAGAAGGGGCAGGCCAGTGAGAAGAATGGGCGGGCCAGTGAGAAGAATGGGTAGGCCAGTGACGAGAAGGGGTGGACCCGTGATGAGAAGGGGAGGGCCAGTGAGAAGAATGGGCAGGCCAGTGAGAAGAAGGGGCGGGCCAGTGACGAGAAGGGGCAGCCAGTGACGAGAAGGGGTGGAACCGTGATGAGAAGGGGCGGGGCAGTGACGAGAAGGGGTGGAACCGTGATGAGAAGGGGCGGGTCAGTGATGAGAAGGGGCGGCCAGTGACGAGAAGGGGTGGGCCAGTGACGAGAAGGGGTGGGCCCGTGATGGGAAGGGGCGGGTCAGTGATGAGAAGGGGCGGACCAGTGACGAGAAGGGGTGGGCCAGTGACGTGGCAGCCTGTGTTTGGCCAAGATGTTCAGTAATCAGGGAACAGACTTCTGAAAACCGAGTAGATATTTTCAAACCCTGACAGCAGATGTAAAAACCCGAGTGTCCGGCTCAAAACCCGACAGGTGGCAACCCTAAAACAAAGCCCCACCCAGGATACAAACCTCTCGAATAAACAAATTAGGCCCGGCCCTCAGTCTGCCCTGAGCACAGCTACTTGTGCCTGTGATGCTCCCAAAACTATCAGCAGTTTCCCTGAAGTCCTTCTATTGTCCAATCCTCGTTTGTTCCACAACAAAAAGGTTCCTAGGGAGGAATGAATGGATCTTAAGTTTCCTCCTATTTAGGCCTGTTTGTAGAGTTACCAGCAGTTATCGTGGGCCCCGTACGACTGACTTAGCAGAGGAGAGACACTGGTGCCCCTGGTTTGTGTGGCCCATGATCCAGGAAGGGGTGGAGTCATGATGTCAGAGGGGCAGGCCAGTGACGTTGCGGGAGGAGTATACCTCCCAACTGTCCGGACAGTCCCGCTTTTGACAGCTCAACCAGCAGGACCGGCTTATTACTGAAATGTCCCGACTTTCTCTTTCATGTCCTGCACTGAACAACCAGAAAAAGATACAAAGTTTCTAACTTAATTGGCTTTTGGTAGAGAGCCCAGAACAGCCACAGCTGCAGATAAGATACTTTTGTAACAATTTTGAAAAAAAGCTTAAAGCGCAATTCACCTTCATTAGCAAAACTGTCATAACTGGGGAAAAAACACAGAAATGTGTTCAAACTTTCATAACCTGCAAAACTTTGTAAAATGAACATGGTAATTAGGGGGTGTGGTCACAAAAAATGGTCACTGTCCACACATTTTCACTCTTTTTGTCCCTATTTCTATTTCCAAAATGTTGGGAGGTACGGGACGTCATGGGGCAGGGCTATGATGTGACGATAATCGATTGACTGATCACCTTGTCAATCAAGGGAGAACCTGCCCGATTTTCCATATTTGGACTATCTTGACCCGGGCAGCCCTTCTTGGGGCTGTTCAGGTCACCAAGAGAAATGGGGGTCCCGATGGAAAAAAGACCCCTTTGTATGCACAGCCACACCCCTGATCCATCCAGTCCCTCCCTAATTATGATAAAACACCACCCATTCCTCATCACAGCTCTAAGTAACTTTTCAATTGGTCTTGAAAATTATTAATTATTTGCCTTTTTCTTTTCAGAAGGGGGTCACTGACCCCATTCGACTACGACTTCGAATCGAACGATTCGAACTAAAAATCGTTCGACTATTCGACCATTCGATAGTCGAAGTACTGTCTCTTTAAAAAAAACTTCGACCCCATAGGCTTCCTAACAATTTTCTGGTCGAAGGAAAATCGTTGGATCGATGGATTAAAATCGTTCGATCGTTCGTAGGAAATGCAGTAAATCCTTCGACTTCGATATTCGAATTTTACTTTGACGGTCGAATATCGAGGGTTTATTAACCCTCGATATTCGACCCTAAGTAAATGTGCCCCTTTAGTGTCATAGCACAGAAAGGGAATAAACATTGCAATATACACAGATACGAAAAATGTATTTTAAAACTTAACAGTAGGAAGGCGTTTCCTCCCCCACAGAGCTTACAATCCAAACAAAAGTAAATCCTATTTTCAAACCGACTCTGGTCTCCGTTTAATGCTTTATTTTATGAAAAGGAGATTTTTCCTTGTATATGAGAGGTTGAATGATGCCTTTTATCATTCCTGTTGTAATTCCAGCCTAAATATCAATCTCGGTGATGGGCATGAAAAACAATGATGAAACAATACAATTTATCCTGAAAAACCTCGTTAGATATTGATTGTGGTTCCGGCTGTTTGGGAGAGTTTGTCAAATGGCTGTGGGGAAAAAAAAAAAGGAAAAGTATAAACCGCAAGCATTTCTTTTAAACAAAAGGAGAGAACAAGAAAAATAAGAATGTCGATGTTTTACAAAGAATGATGAGGTTGTGGGTCGGTAAGAGAATGGCAGCCCCCACTAGATCAAGCAACGTGACAGTTTATTTCAGCTTCCCACATAGGCCGACTGTGACAAAAGGATATATGGCACTTGCAGAGAGCGTTTAGCACTAAGTACATTCATTTCTATCAATTTACCTGTTAGAACAATTGCCTGTAGAAATGCGGCTGCAGGAAGGAGTTTGCCGCGTGGAGGTTTGGGCACAGCAGGTGCCACGACTTGTCTGACAGTTTGTCAAAAACACATTTTGCAGCCGTAAAAGCAAACACTGACTCGTCACTTTGGCCTGTCACTTTCACGACGATTCCCCCATTTAATGATTTCTGCTTGTAATTGGACAAGAATAAATGGCGTTTCTCTTTAATTCACCGCCGACTCCGGCCACTCAATCAGGACTGCGGCTGAAGCCAATCTCCCTTCCATAAAACTCCAATTAACAACCATTCCAATATAAATGGGATAGTACATTGGCAACTCTGTATCAGAACATCAATTTATTATAGGCATTTCTAATAAATAATGTGTATAATAGTAAATCGGGCAGAGTTCTCGAAAAATGCACATTCATCACTCTCCATGTCTTCTTCAAGTTGTCTTAAATTTTATAGAGTATAAAAACCTAAACTGGTGCCTAATAATAGAAAATATCATTTTAAAGGGATTCTGTTACAGGAAAATGTTTTTTTTTTACAAAATGCATCAGTCAACAGTGCTCCTCCTGCATCAAAATCTGTTTTGAAAACAATAATGAAAAGTTTTTCCCCAGTCATTTTCAAATTTGATGTGGGGCTAGGCATGTTCTTAGTTTCACAGGTGCCCTCAGACATGTGACTTTTGTTCTGATAAACTTCAGCCGCTCTTTACTGTCGCACTGCCCCAGGCTGGTTCTCTCACTTGAAACAATGTAGTAGAAGACAGCCTTCCATGTTCTTTACAGAAGTATACAGTCGCTGTGGCTATGGGTTGGGTGTAATTTTCTACATTATATATATATATATATATATATATATATATATATATATATATATATATATATACACACATACACATATACATATATATATATATATATATATAGTCCTCCATGAAGCCAGCACTCTCGATAAAATAGTTTCAAACGCCTGGGTGCAGTATCAACAATTACAATCTCTGCATACACGAATAAGATCCGCACTCACAGGACTTATGAAAATTATAGAAAATTTATTGCGAAAGCCTAACGTTTCGGCCTCCTCCTCACTTTGAAAAAGGCCTCGGAGGAGGCCGAAACGTTAGGCTTTCGCAATAAATTTTCTATAATTTTCATAAGTCCTGTGAGTGCGGATCTTATTCGTGTATATATATATATATATATACAGGTATGGGACCTGTTATCCAGAATGCTCGGGACCTTGGGCTTTCTGGATAACAAATCTTTCCGTAATTTGGATCTTCATACCTTAAGTCTACTAGAAAATCCTTTAAACATTAAATAAACCCAACTGACTGGTTTTGCTTCCAATAAGGAAAAATTATATCTTAGTTTGGATCAAGTACAAGCTACTGTTTTATTACTACAGGTATAGGATCCCTTATCCAGAAACCCGATATCCAGAAAGCTCCGAATTACGGAATGGCTGTCTCCCAAAGACTCCATTTTATCCAAATAATCCAAATTTTTAAAAATGATTTCCTTTTTCTCTGTAATAATAAAACAGTAACTTGTACTTGATCCCAACTAAGATATAATTAATCCTTATTGGAAGCAAAACCAGCCTATTGGGCTTGTTTAATGTTTAAATGAATTTCTAGTAGACTTAAGGCATGAAGACCCAAATTACGGAAAGATCCGTTATCCAGAAAACCCCAGGTCCCGAGCATTCTGGATAACAGGTCCCATACCTGTACAAAGAAAAAGGAAATAATTTTTTTAAAATTTGGATTGTTTGGATAAAATGGAGTCTATGGGAGACAGCCTTTCCGTAATTCTTGATTCCGCTTTCTGGATATTGGGTATATATATATCTATCTATCTATCTATCTATCTATCTATCTATCTATCTATATATATATATATATATATATATATATAGCACATTTATTTCACTATTGAGAACGAGTGCGGGTCCATTTACTGGATTATATATATATATATATATATATATATATATATATATATATATATATATATATATATATATATATATATATATATATATATATATATATATATATATATATATATAATACAGCCAGTACACCCCCCAATGTCTCCAGATCTTTCTTTATCTGTTGAACTCAGCACAACAGCAACTAAAAGGAAAATATAGCAAACTCTGGTGTTGTTTTAGATACATGAGATCAGTGAACAATGGGATGTTCAATCGTTAGCTAAAGAAAAACACTGGCTGGACAATATAATTCCCTGAAACCATGAATTTGCTCCTAACCATTAATTTTCCGTGTTTAGGGCTTCTGTGGCTGCCTGGTGTAACCTTCAAACAAAGATTGACAGAAAAATGAACTGTATTATCTGTTATATTATACTATTACCCCTAGTTTCATTATTTACACCTTTACATTCGGAGAGAAACATCAGTAAAGAATATCTGCAGGCACCTCAATAAGATATATAAAAAAAAAACAGATCTCAATTCGATTCAGGTGGAAATATGAAAGTGTTTAAAAGACATTGGGGTATACTTATCAAAGAGTGAAGTTAGAGGTTAGTGAAATTCTGCCACTCTCTCTTCTATGGGATTTTTTAAAAGAATATTAATCAATGGGTGAAAGTGAAAGTTCTCCCTTTGATAAATACGCCTTTCAAAATCCCATAGAAATAAATGGAGAGTGGAGGACTCTGGCGACCTCTAACTTCACTCTTTGATAAGTATGTCCCATAATATCTTTGTGTTTACATCTGCTCTTACAAAAACCGCCAGTTAGGAGCTGTTTTATGCCAGTGTACCAATGAAGAATTACAGGCAGGGCCCATACTCTACCATGTACTTGGGGAAACAGCAAATAGGGGCTGCGCTATCCCAAGGTAACTACATAGAGTTCCTACATGGAGCAACAGATAGGGACATTGGGCCTCCCCATCTACATGGAATAGCAAAGTTCCTACACTAAACTAGAAATGAGGGCTCTGCTGTCCCGATGTACCTACAAAGAACTAAAGCAGGGGTGTCCAAACTTTTTGCAACGAGGGCCAGATTTGGTGAGGTGAAAATGTGTGGGGGCCAACCATTCAGCCTGACATTCTTTGAACCATTAACATAATTTAACTAATTTAAAATACCGGCCTTCCTATCTATTTATCTTTTTTCCCTATTAATAACATTGGGATCAACCATCATTTTTACAAAATACAAAATACCGGCCAGATGGCAACTCTAATTGCAGCAAAATCTAACAAAATACCTAACTCTGGCACAAATCCTGCATGTAGAGAGACAAGAATTGTTGTTGATTATAAAAGAATGAGCTCTGTTATTACAATGTACAAAATATCTTCAGTATGATGAAGCTTGTATTAAATTTTCATGTTAGTGATAGTTCTCCTCATTCTGTTGAAATAGCAAACACTCAATTATCCTGAAACTTAGGGCAACAGAATTTGGACCATGATAACAAGAATTTCCTTGTTAATGATCCAACAGCAATTTACAGAACATTTTCAACAACTAGTGACTTCTGCATCCAAAAGAGTAAAGTCTGGTCTTCCAGGGCTGCAAGAAATCATTATAAATAAATCTGCAAGCTTTGTGAACTGTCATAACAGCAGATAACTCATCTCACACCGGAGCCGTCAGTACCATCCAATATTGATAGAAAGAACAAGACATAGTTGGACTCCGGAAAGAAGCAATCAGCATGTCAGCAGGCTGTAAGAGCTACTCATGGGGAAATGTACCATGAAAAACCTAGTTCTGAGCAGGGCACCAAAGCTAGTCCGGCTTTGTTATAAAGTCTGGATTGCCACTGGGCACTTGTATTTTTTCTCAGGCAGGGCTGGTCTGGGCAACCAGCAGAGCCTCGAGATGCTTTTGGCCTACAACATTGGCATCCCACTTGCAGCAGAAGTGAACATCTGTAGGGGCCACAGGTTGATCATTCCTGTTCTAGGACACCACAGCATTCATTTCAATATTAGATAATATTAGATAGGGAGTCTTTATATCCTTTATATATCTTCCCTGCCTTCCGACCCCAGATAAGTGTCACATACATTGCCCAAAATCTTTTTTTTTACGGTCATTAGGAATAGCATAGTCGCTAAGATCTTAATGTAATTCTGTATTCAATTATTTCGAATTTTCAACAATTTTGTTGCATTTTTTTTTCATTTTCAGTAATTTTACAGCATTTTCAGTTGGGCATAACCATCAATTGCCTCTTTGTGACTGTAAAAACGTCATTGGCCCAGTGAACCTATTGAAACTGTTGATCTCCGATCTGATTATGTGAAAAGAATGTTTTGTTCTGAGTGGTTTTATTGGATTTTGGTGATTATCTTGCATTCTGCATTACTCTTAATTACTTGATTTTGCCTGAGAAAACTGTGTGTGTGTGTGTAATACTGGTTTTTAGACCATACATGTTGTTTTCTGGAGACATCTTACTGTAAGGGGGCTCATAAGTCATATAATGCATACATGGAGCATATTGGGGAACAGCCAAAGGCAGCCTCTTCATGGCTTATACTTTGGAACACCTATGCACATTGGACATCAAACTGTTCAGTAGACCCCTGGCATTCATAT
Source organism: Xenopus laevis (assembly GCF_017654675.1). Lineage (NCBI taxonomy): Eukaryota > Metazoa > Chordata > Amphibia > Anura > Pipidae > Xenopus > Xenopus laevis. The sequence goes on from NC_054380.1 coordinate 4,839,506, forward strand.
TTCTGGATGTTTTGAATATATAGATTTAGGGATTTCCAAACATATATGGATTTCTGGGACTCATGGCTCACAAGGAATTTATATTTTCTGCCGGCACATCTGAATTTAGAGCCTTCACCGCTGGCCTATGGTTCATATAGGTATTGATAAAAACTTGGTGATATTCAATTTTCCAAAAGTTTATTGTATTTTTTGCTGTACCATAGATGATATTAGAGGATATTATGGCCACTGTTACTTTGGTGCCTTCAAGATTGTTAGAGCTCACTAGATCCAACATAACAATTTCTGGGTGGGCCTCCAACAATCTGTTATATTACAGATGTAGATTATTAAAATAAGATAGCTTTAGTTCAATGTGTGTGTGTGTGCAATACTACAACTCAAGTCAAACTGGGTAATTAAAATCCCAAAAGTTTTCTTGAAAATGAAGTTCATCTTTGGCTACACCCATGAAGTTTTCAGGCCAGGCCTCAATGTCAACCAACCTAGATCTGCATGGGCTCCCTCTTCACTAAATTACCTACCAGTCAGCCCACTGATCTGTAGGATTACTATCAAGCGATATTGTGAAATTTAACTATGCAAAATGTTCTTTTCTATTGGGATAGAAAAACCTGCATTTACTCTAATGGATCCTAAGAACATTTCTAGCCCATATACACTTAACCCCTGGATTAGAATTCATAAAGGAAGGGATATAGCAATAAACAATAAGCTTTGGCCACCATTTCCAATTTAATTTAACTGCCAATGAATATTAATCGTGATCAAGTAAATCAATTTAGCTTTTTGTATATTTGCTGGTGAAATACTTCCTAGTCTTTTTCTTTTTAAATGCATTTTGTCTGTCTTTATTAAAGAGACCCATGGCACCAATGGTGTTTAACGTTATTGTTTGTTTATTAGGGTAATTTAATTACGCAATTAGGAACCGTTTTTTGGCAGGGTGAAGGAGAAATTTCCCCTATACCCCCTACTCTCAGAGGGAACTTGGGAACTTAAATGCCTTTGGTAAATGTAGAAATTTCCAAACTCTAAAAAGGTGGCATGTTTAAGTGAAAGTGGGTAGACAGCTTGACCCATTCAAAACAGGGAAATACAAGATTTCAACCCAATACTGTATATTTATGACATTGAGATATGTTGTGCCTAAAGTTACCAACAAAATGCCCTCCCCTTCAAAGAAAACAGGGATTGTTTGTCCATATATTGCAATATATTCAAGCTGGCCAACTAAGTCAAAGTCATCCCTCGTCTGACCAGAATTCTACTCCTTCATTATACATTTCTTCAACAGGGACCTGTTTTATCTGCAACTTATTTGCTTTCAAGGTTAAAACTCCCAAACATGGTTACCCTTTTACGAGCCACCACTGGGATCACCTGACTGTAGCAAGAAAGGCTGGGAAATACTGTTACAGGAGAGAGGCTTCAGAAGGGGCTTTTTGCTCTCCTCTGGATCAATTAGGGGTTGGGCAGGTTTTATATAGACATAAAAAGTTGGACTTGATGGATGTGTGTCCTTCAACCAAACATAATACATTAACACAAGTGAGTGCTACTGACGGCTAAAAGAGGCACCAGAACCTTGCGTGTGTATTAGCCCTAAACCCCCATATAATAAGCTACTTCTTATTTGTAAGCCAGAGACTCTAGTAATAAATGAGAGAAGTGAGGGACTCTTCATTCACAGCTTATTTCCTCCATTTAAAGGAGAATTCAACTCATAGTTTAAAAAACCCCTCCTGGGTAGACCCCCTCCCGCCTCCCCCCCAGCCTACCTCCACCCCCCCCCCCCGGACACATGCCCCTAATTTTTTACTCACCCCTCCTCTGGCCTCGGAGTTCACGGCAGCCTTCTTCTCCGGTAATCTTCGTGTATTGACGGCATTTTCTGCGCATGCGCAGTTGGATTAAATTTCCGGTATCGAGCTACTTCACATGCGTCAAAAGTCACGGAAATTTCTGAAAAAATTTCGGATATTCTCGTGACTTTTCGGAAAAAGACAGAAGATGGTGCCCATGAACTCCCGCGGCCAGAATCTGCACGGTGGGTAAAAAACTTAGGGGCATATGCCCGGGGGGGGGGGGAAGGTAGGCTGGGGGGAGGAGGGAGGGCGGTCTACACAGGGTAGGGGGAGGGTTTCTTTCAAAACTATGGGTTGAATTCTCCTTTAAACAAACTACACTGATTACAAGGGTAGGGTAGGGGAGGTATGAAGGGTAAAATTATAACAATGAGCTGTTAGTGCTTTATAATTAAAACTATATTTTTTTGTAGCAAAACAATAAGCAAAATGCATTTTCAATACAATCCATCTTCATTTTACTCATGGCAACACAAATGTATAATACCCCTCAAGCCCCCCCCCCAAACAAATCATAAAAACAGGTTTTATTTTACATCACTATTACAATTGTAATAATAGTCTTCCTTGCTCTTCTTCTGGTTGTTCTGTACTCAATATCAGAGTTTTATCTCTAGCAATTTCATGACAAGTCCGAGCAGGCCTCCTTGTGATTACAGAAAGTCATCAGAAAGGGGGACATATCAAAGCTAATAAAGAAAATAAATAGAAAAAAACAAAACAAATCACAACATGAAACATTTTAGGGGAAAACAATCAACCTTCATGCCCCTACACAGACTTTCCATGTGCAGATTCATAATGTTATTTTTTTCCAGATCCCCTTTGAAGACCACTTGTCAGGCCTGAAACCCAATCTTTTGTATTCCAGGAAACTATCCGCACAATGTTACCGTTTTCACCAGGAGGATTTCTTACACAACGGGGGGAGATGATGACTGCAAATAGAATCGACATCCTCTTGTCTCGGTCTCTGGTTCTACAAAACCTAATTTGATCAAACAAATCTGTTTAGAACCCCTAATAGGATTAACCATAGAACAAAGACCAGTCATGTCTAATCTCGGGCTTCTCAGCCACTGGCTAAATACGATTACTGCTGCAATATCATTCTCATCTTGGATTTTCTTAGAAAAGTGGGTTAACGTATCTCACCACGGTTATATTGCTGACATTACCAGAATAGGTTTTTTTTATTGTTGTATATTGAATTGAAGATGCACTGGGGTGGATTATAAATTCTTTATCATATGGGTCCCATTTTAGAGATTCCAACTTCTCAACAGTAACAAATGAATTAAGCCTTAGACCTTTCTATTTCCATTCTTCAACTGTTCATGTAAATATAGGGAGATGTTGGGTGGAAAAATGTACTTGTACTAAACATTAACGTCACCACTTGAACTAATGCACAAATCAATCTTTTTTGAACCTTTCGAAAAAGCATAATAGGTCCATAAATGACACTCGTAAGAGACACAAAGGTTTTCTGTGTTTTCTCATAGCTTGTATATAGAGATACCATATGGATATGATAACATGGGCACTCCCCTATACTAAGAACAACTCTCATGGAAATGTTTACGGGGGAACTATTGTGAAAATGAAAATTTAATTTAAGCTTCATCATACTGAAATAAGAAAATTTGTAAATACAATCAATTAAATAGTCAGTACTGTTTCTGAAATAATCAAGTTTATGTTCACTATTCCTCTCTCAGCATCTGTTTCTCTTCATTCTCTCTTCATGCAGCAGTTGAGTGTCAGATATTCATTGACAGTTACATCCAATATATCTTATAGGGGGGCTCTTTTTGCCTAGAAGATGTATTAGAGCTCACTCTGTTAAACTCACCAGACATCATGTCTCTCTACATGCAGGATTTTGTTAGATTTTGTTTGTAATGGAATCAGTTATTTGAGTGAGCTCTGATACATCTGCTAGGAAAGGAGCCCCCCTATAAGATATATTGGATCTAACTGTCAATGAATATCTGACACCCAACTCCTGCATGAAGACAGAATGAAGAGAAACAGATGTTGAGAGAGGAATAGTGATCATAAACTTGATTATTTCAGAAACAATGCAGAATATTAAATTGATTCTATTTAGAAAATTTCTTACTTAAGTATGAGGAAACTTATATTAAATTTTAATTTTCGCATTAGTTCCCCTTTAAGGTACAGTGGCCTTTAGGTAGTGCTGAAAGTGTCAAATGCCGCCCACATTTAAAGACCCATTTATCAAAGGCCGAATTTCGAATTCATTTTTTTTTATTCGAAAATACTCAATTCGACTGGAAGGTTATTTCAGGAAAAATTTGAATGTCTAATATTTGATCTAATGGTTCCGCCCTGAAAATTTTCATTGTATTCAATTCGTACAAATTTTTCTCCAAAAAAAATATACAAAAACTAGAATTTGAGGAACGCTATTAATATTTCCAAATGGCTCAACAGACTTCTGATATTGACTTGTACATGAACTCGGCAGGCTTTTGGTGGCGAATATTCAAATTAGGACTGTTTCCATGGTCGAGGTGTGATAAATCTCACATTCAAAATTCCATTTGAATAGGAGGATTAAAATTTTAATGTGTGAATTTTGAAAATTCGAAAATTCTAATTTACCATTCGACCCTTGATAAATCTGCCCCTTAAAATGTTGATTAGATATCTTCAGCCTATGGGTTCCACTGGAATAGAGCGCATTGCATTTCTGACCAAGGACTTGAGATGCTAATCCAAGTGCCATACATTTGTGTTTTTTAGATGTTGTTTAATAATGAATAAAACATTGCTTGTAGAATGTAGTTAAAGGGGAACTATCGCGAAAATGAAAATTTAATATAAGCTTTATCATACTGAAAAAAAGAAACATTCTAAACACAATCAATTAAATATTCTGCATTTTTGTTTGTTTGTTCTGAAATAATTGAGTTTATCTTGCCTATTCCTCTCACTATTCCAGTTAGATCTAATATATCTTGTAGGGGGCTTCCTTTCCTAGCATATGAATTAGAGCTCACTCAAATAACTGATTCCAGTACAATCAAAATCTAACAAATTAACTGCCTTTCACACAAATTCTGCATGTAGAGAGACATGATGTCTGGTGATTTTAATAGAGTGAGCTCTAATACATCTTCTAGGCAAAAGGAGCCCCCTATAAGACACATCGGATCTGTCAATGAATATCTGACACCCAACTGCTGCATGAAGACTAGGGATGCACCAAATCCACTTTTTTCCGGGAAACAATTACTTCCTTGTTTTGAGACAAAAAGTCATGTGATTTCCCTCCCCGCCCAAATTTACATATGCAAATTAGGATTCGGTTCGGCCAGACAGAAGGATTCAGCCGAATCCGAATCCTGCTTAAAAAGGCCAAATCCTGGCCGAATCCCAAACCGAATCCTGGAATCGGTGCATCCCTAATGAAGACAGAATGAAGAGAAAGAGATGCTGAGAGAGGAATAGTGAAGATAAACTTGATTATTTCAGAAACAATGCAGAATATTTAATTGATTATATTTAGTAAGTTTCTTATTTCAGTATGATGAAGCTTATATTACATTTTCATTTTTGCGATAGTTCCCCTTTAAACATGTATTTCCATATTTCTACAATAGCTTTTCTAAATTTCTCTTGTAATCCTTTTGCCCTTATTTTACTCAAATCAGCAAGCTGTGTGTGTTTTTAAACAGATGGCGGTATCTACACACCACATGCTAATCGAGATAATAATTTAGCAAGGTAAGAATACAAAATAAAAATCCATGAAAACATCTACCACTGAGATTACAGAACAGAGATCTTTAACCTATAGTTTACCAGCTGTCCAGCAATTTCCAACCATTAGCAAACATTTAGCAATTTTTGGGAGTCACACGGTGGTGCATCTAGATATGGCTTGCTGTTGACTATGACTGGCCCTCTACTAGGGCAAGAGCCATATAGATCACCCAATGTTCTCTACTTGTCTTGGACTAACCATGTGTGATATAGTCCCTGTACCTCTCATACAGATCCTAATTAATCTCATTCTAAATACAGCTTTGCTTGACTTTAGAGTGAGGTCCTCAACCTATTTTACCCATGAGACACATTCAAATTAAGTTGGGGAGCAACACAAGAATGCAAAAAAGTCCCTGGGGTGCAAAATAAGGGCTGTGATTGACTATTTGGTAGCTCCTGTGTGGACTGGAAGCTTACAAGAGGCTCTATTTGGCCACATACCTGTTGTTTATGAAATTAACATTTTCTCCAAGCCAGGAATTCAAAAATAAGCTCCGGCTTTGAGGTCACTGGGAGCAACATCCAAATGGCAGGTAAACAACATGAGAAAACACTGGCTACATCTGTGCATGCAATAGTCACTGGTCTATCAGCATGAAATCTACAATATATCCAACGTCTCTAGTCTAAAGCTGGCCAGACACATGGCGCTTCATTCACTTGGAGAGGTTACAAAACAAGCGGATCTTTCCTATATCTGCCCACCTGGGCTGATCCAGTCGTTGGGACCTAGGGACACATTCAGTTACATTGAGTAGGAGAAACAACAGGCTGCCAGAAAGCAGTTCCATCCTAAAGTGCTGGCTCTTTCTGAAATCACATGACCAGGCAAAATGACCTGAGATGCACCTACACACCAATATTACAACTAAATACTAGGGATGCACCGAATCCAGGATTCGGTTCGGGATTCGGCCTTTTTCAGCAGGATTCGGATTCGGCTGAATCCTTCTGCCCGTGGGGTTGCCACCCAGCCAGTATTTTACCGGCCTAGCCAATAAAAAACCTGCCAGGGCCGGGGCCGGTATTACAAATTTACCGGCAATGTAGCTGCCGGTAATTTGTGATACCATTTACAAAATCCCCTGCCCGCCAATGAAAACTTACATTTTCGTCGGCTTTGGGCGATGGCCCTGCCCCTTTTGTGATGCCACTCCCCTGTGACTCCACCCCTTTCGTGGTGCCCTCCTCGGCTCCGCCCCTTTTGCGTCACGTCCTTGTCAGAAAACAAGGAAGTAAAAAATGTTTTCCCTTTCCCACCCCTAATTTGCATATGCAAATTAGGGTTCGGATTCGGTTCGGTATTCGGGCGAATCTTTTGTGAAGGATTCGGGGGTTCGGCCGAATCTAAAAAAGTGGATTTGGTGCATCCCTACTAAATACACTTGCTGATTCAGGAATGACATTTTATATTGTAGAGTGAATTATTTTCAGTGTAAACAGTGTCATTTACAAATAAAAACTACATCATAAAAACCATGACAGACTCGCTTTAAGGTCCAAATTACAGAAAGATCCGTTATCCGGACAGAGTCAGGTCCCGAGCATTCTGGATAACAGGTTCCATATCTGTACCAAGTATGGTTTTATTATTATTACAGAGGAAAATTATTTTTAAAACAAATTTTTGTTTATAATGGAGTCTACAGTTACTTTACAGTTAACATACTCTGCATAATAGGTTTCCGGATAACGGAGCCTATCCCTGCACTATATAAGAGAAAAACATTTACTTATAGAGTATTATGGTGCATTCGAAAGCACAAAATTCCCGTAAAAAAAAACCAGCCCTTTGTAACTACTGCATGGAGTGCTAAATAATAATGATGTGCCCTACTTTTTCTTGTTATTCCTGACTATACCTTTGAACCAGAGAGCTTAATATTGATCCTCTCTGGGTCCCAGGAATCCAAAGGGCTTAATCAGTTTGTTCCATAGGGTGAAATACTTGGATTATAGAAGTCCCATAAGAGCTTCTTATAGTCGGCCATCAGACACCTCTGATATAAGGGAATACATGAGGAGAACAGAACCTGACAGAAGGGAGAATGGGGCTAAATCACAATATTCTTCATGAGTCTTTTTTTCTAAATTCACAATCTAAATTAAACCAGATTTCGTCACATCTGATAAAGGCCAATGTTTCTTTGCCATATTTGTCTGTATTTATCATCGGCAGGAACGTTTCATTCAATTTCAGCGATTGCTTATTCTACCGTTTGTTTCTCGTTGGCCGAATTACTGGGTTACAAAAAAGTGTTAAAGGAAAACTATACCCCTCAAACAATGTAGGTCTCTATAAAAAGATATTGTATAAAACAGCTCATATGTAAAACCCTGCTTCATGTAAATAAACCATTTTCATAATAATATACTTTTTTTTAATAGTATGTGCCATTGGGTGATCATAAATAGAAAACTGACATTTTAAAAAATAAGGGCCGCCCCCTGGGATCGTAGTATTCACGGTGCACACAAACCATACATGTTAGGTCACATGGGCCAATTAACAGACAGAGTTGTGTTTTTTGCTTCCACACTTCTTCCTGTTACAGTTAGAGCTGCAGTATTTCTGGTCAGGTGATGTCTTCCTGTTACAGTTAGAGCTGCAGTATTTCTGGTCAGGTGATGTCTTCCTGTTACAGTTAGAGCTGCAGTATTTCTGGTCAGGTGATCTCTTCCTGTTACAGTTAGAGCTGCAGTATTTCTGGTCAGGTGATCTCTTCCTGTTACAGTTAGAGCTGCAGTATTTCTGGTCAGGTGATCTCTTCCTGTTACAGTTAGAGCTGCAGTATTTCTGGTCAGGTGATCTCTTCCTGTTACAGTTAGAGCTGCTGTATTTCTGGTCAGGTGACCTCTTCCTGTTACAGTTAGAGCTGCTGTATTTCTGGTCAGGTGACCTCTTCCTGTTACAGTTAGAGCTGCATTATTTCTGGTCAGGTGATCTCTTCCTGTTACAGTTAGAGCTGCAGTATTTCTGGTCAGGTGATCTCTTCCTGTTACAGTTAGAGCTACAGTATTTCTGGTCAGGTGCTCTCTTCCTGTTACAGTTAGAGCTGCAGTATTTCTGGTCAGGTAATCTCTTCCTGTTACAGTTAGAGCTGCAGTATTTCTGGTCAGGGGATCACTTCCTGTTACAGTTAGAGCTGCTGTATTTCTGGTCAGGTGACCTCTTCTTGTTATAGTTAGAGCTGCTGTATTTCTGGTCAGGTGACCTCTTCCTGTTACAGTTAGAGCTGCATTATTTCTGGCCAGGTGATCTCTTCCTGTTACAGTTAGAGCTGCAGTATTTCTGGTCAGGTGATCTCTTCCTGTTACAGTTAGAGCTACAGTATTTCTGGTCAGGTGCTCTCTTCCTGTTACAGTTAGAGCTGCAGTATTTCTGGTCAGGTAATCTCTTCCTGTTACAGTTAGAGCTGCAGTATTTCTGGTCAGGGGATCACTTCCTGTTACAGTTAGAGCTGCAGTATTTCTGGTCAGATGATCTCTTCCTGTTACAGTTAGAGCTGCAGTATTTCTGGTCAGGGGATCACTTCCTGTTACAGTTAGAGCTGCAGTATTTCGGGTCAGATGATCTCTTCCTGTTACAGTTAGAGCTGCAGTATTTCTGGTCAAGTTATCTCTGAGGCAGCACACAGACCATCACACAATGGTTCAAGGCAAGAGATGTAAAAGGCCAATATTTACTTAAATATATATTCCAGTTTGATAAGATTCTTTAATATGCCACTTATAAATATAAACTATATGTTGCTCAAATATTCATTTTGGGGTATAGTTTTACTTTAACAGAAAAGCGTTTGGCGCCCAACACAATTGAAGTCGGTTAAAACTGAAATTCTAAAAGATGCATTCTAATAAAGAGGCTTGATACAAGGCCATACAATTATGCATTTCCCTGCTGGCACAAAAGCCCATCTCGGTGAAGAGAGTGAACATGACAGAAGGGAAAGTATGATGAATGGGGACTCTAGATATTAATCTCAAAAGAGTGTGCCGTGGAGCAGTAGCCTTGACTCTATATAAACTGTCAAACATGGAAAAGGATTGTCTGAGAGACTACGTATGAGTAAGGCGATGTAACTGAAGAATGCTGATTGTGGTTTGTTTTTCTAAAACAGCAATTGCAGATCCAGTGGAAACAAGCTGTATACCAGGCAATTGCATTATATAAAAGCTCAAGGCCAGTGGCCATGGGGCATTCTGTCCGTCGTTGCCACATCTTTCGGCAGAGAAAGCATTCCTGTCTGATTGTCACATGCAATGGTGACAAACGTCTGAGCCAAAAACACTTTTTTTTGTTTTATTTTTAGCATTTTGATGCACTGCTCCATGTGCATTAACCAGGGTGCTTTCTAATAGAATGAGGAGTGTTGGCCGATAGACAGGGGAGTTTTGGCTACCCATGTTATTGTCAGATGACAATATCCAGGACAAAACATGGGGAGGCCCATTTATCAAAGTCAGAATTTATCTCAATATTTTCTGAAAAAAACTCTGGCCAAATCCGCACTGGTTTTTTCGCGTTAATTATTAATACACTTTTCCGAAAATTTTGTTTTGCGGTTAAAAAAAACCCTGAAAAATACGAATTTTTGTAATTCCACCCGAAACTCAAATTTTTTCAGATTTTTGCCTGAAAACCGCAAATTCTTCAGATTATTGCACAGATAAAAAAATCCTCAAGTCTTCTCCCATTGACTTATATGCAACATCGACATGTCTGAAATGCCAGATTTTGGAATCTAATTTTTTCCATTCTCGGGATATAATAAATTCGGAAAAAATCGTGGGTTTTTAAAGATTTTTGGCATTCGGAGTTTAGTAAATAACCCCCCAAGAGTACCATGAACCTAAATATTTATTTAAATATTTATTGCCATCTTGTTTCAGTGGTCCATGTATGTATTCAGGCAGCAGAAGTGGCTATGCTTGGTGATATGTTCTGCTATTGAGTCGGCAGCTTATTGGCCTGTGTGTGGGGCCATACAACGGGCTTCTCCAATCGATATCTGGCCGAAAGTCAGACAGATCTTGATCAGGTAAGTTAAAAAATCCTGTCGGATCAAGGCTGTATCTGAGCGTCTATGCGGTCTTGTGATCCAACTGCCCGTACCGGATCCATTAAAGGGCCTACGATCGGATTAGCCCAATATGGCCCACTTCAATGTGGGCATATCAGAGAGAGATACACTCGTTTGGCAACATGCCAAACGAGCGGATCTCTACGTCTTTGGCCAAAAGGGATTTTGTCATGATTTGTTATAATAATACAATATAATAATAATATAACAATTCACTCGACCATATAAAATGTTATTCCTGAACCAGCAATTGTATTTTTGTAGCTGTAATGTTGGTGTGTAGGCAGCCATCTCATGTCACTGTGAAAGAACCAGCACTTTACAATGGAACTGCTTTCACTGCTTGTCTAAATGGAACTGGAGGAGTCACAGTGAGACTTGGATTTTTACTGTTGAGTACTGTTCTCAAATCTACAAGGGAGCTGTTATCTTGTAATAATACACAGAAGCCATGAATATCCTGTAAATGATATCCTTATAAACCATGAGTAGTGATGTCATCAGTTATAAACGGTGAGTAGTGATGTCATTTTTGTCACAACTCACTAAAACTTGTGTATTATAATAAATAAAGTACCCCTTGTTGGAAAATATGAGGATATTAGAAGTAACCTCGGAGTTTTATGACCTGTATAAAAGCACTCGACCTTTGGCCTTGTGCTTTTATGTGGTCATGAAACTCCTCAGTGACTTATAATATTCTTATATTTTACAATAGAGGGTACTTTATTCACTATATCTTCCCATTGTACTGATGATGGGCTCCTGGGGGGGGTGATATCACTCCAATTTGTAGCACAGACATAAAGTGGGACATTCACTAAGATTCGTAGTTGCACCAGGCGTAACTTCGCCACACTTCGCCAGGCGTAGTTTCGCCAGCGCTCCGCAAATTCACTAAAATCCGAAGTTGCGCTCAGGGGTAGCATAAGGTTGCAAAGTTGCGCTAGCGTTGATTCGCTAAGCGAAGCGAAGTTACACTAGCTATGGTTAATTTGCATACGGCGCCAAATTCAAATTTCAATGGAGGAATATGTAGCAGCACTACAAATGCCTGGGAAACCTTCAAAACATCAAATAAAATTTTAATGTTGCCCTACACATGTGCCCACTGTATAGTTAAGGTGCCATGAGTTAGGAAATGTAGGGGGGAAGGAGGGGAGCCCCCAAAAAATGTTTTGATCTTTTTCAGCCTATCACCCATAATATAGAAAAAACGCCAGCGTTTTTTGGGAAGCAATCCCTATCTACTCTATTGCGCTTCGCCTGGTCTGAGGTGGCGAAGGAAGTCTAGCGTAAAAGGTAGCGTTCAGTACACTGCGTGTGTTAGTGAATTTGCGTAGTTACGTCCGTTGCGCAAATTCGCCAGACGTAAGGATGCGAAGTTACACTAGCGAAGTTACGCCAGCGTCCGTAAGTGAATTTGCGAAGTAACGAAAATGCCCAACGCTAGCAAATTGAAGCTAGCGTTAGGCGCTTCGGCGCATAGTGAATTTGCCCCAAAGAGTGTCTGAAGTTTATCAGAGCACAAATGACATGTTTCAGGGCACCTGGGAAACTACCAACATGTCGAGCCCCATGTCAGATTTCAAAACTAAATATAAAATAGATTATTTATTTCAATGCAGCACTATTAACTGATGCATTTAGAAAAAAAAAACTTTTTTCCCATCAGATTTGGTTTCATTGCCCATCTTGGTCCGGTAAAGTGATCCCTATTTCAGGAAACCCGATATCCAGAATGGCTGTCTCCCATAGACTCAATTTTATCCAAATAATCCAAATTTTTCAAAATGATTTCCTTTTTCTCTTTAATAATAAAACAGTAGCTTGTACTTGATCCCAACTAAGATATAATTAATCCTTATTAGAAGCAAAACCAGCCTATTGGCTTTATTTCATGTTTTAATTAATTTCTAGTAGACGTAAGGCATGAAGACCCAAATTACGGAAAGATCCTTTATCCGGAAAACCCCAGGTCCCGAGCATTCTGGATACAACATCAGAGCCTAAATAACATATCCGTGTGTTCCTAATAAAGGCATTTTATCATATGACGATTTTGGTGCTGGACCTCAAATTGTCTTCAATATTGGAAAAATGGAACAATTAAGGAGAGGAGAAAAAAGTGAAAAAGGTTTAATGCGAGTTCCCCCTGTCATGATGTAAACAGAGCTTTGATGGGAGGCAAAGTAAAATGAGCTTCATGGTCTGGTATTTTCTCAGCAGGGTAAAAAGCAGGGCTAGCCATATTCTTTGCAATTTGACACCGTTTTCTTCATCTGAAAAATACTCTGGGAGTGCGAGAATACTTAATCAAAGCCTTTGTGTGAGTCGAGTGCTACTGTATACAGGGACAAACACCAGGAGAGAAAAGTGGGAAAGGAAACAGCATGAGTGGAGCCTTAATACAATCATTAGAGGCAAGAACAAATCAAATGCTTTGCACGTGTTCCTTCTTAAACAAACTGAAATTGGCAACTTCTCTTTTACTTCTCGTCTTCAGGCCCCGGGTGCACCAGCAGCTCCTATTTGTGCCTTGTAATGGGGGGGAAAATCACAAAAACTCTTAAATACAAAGAGCAATTGCCAGGACTATTTTACCGTTTTATTCTGAAGATGAAAGAGATGGAAATAGAGGAAAAAATGATAGAGAATTAGGCAAAGTAGTGCAGAAAATTACGCTGAAATCAGGGGCGGATTTTCTGACAAAAATAGGAATGTGACACATTTAGGGGCCCATTTACTTAGCGCGAGTGAAGGAATAGAGGAAAGAAAACTTTGAATTTCGAATGTTTTTTTTTGGCTACTTCGACCTTCGACTACGACTTTGACTATTCGACCATTCGATAGTCGAAGTACTGTCTCTTTAAACAAAAACTTCAACCCCCTAGTTCGCCACCTAAAACCTACCGAAGTCAATGTTAGCCTATGGGGAAGGTCCCCATAGGCTTTGCTATCTTTTTTTGGCGAAGAAAAATCGTTCGATCGATGGATCAAAATCCTTCGAATCGAACGATTCAAAGGAGTTAATCTTTTGATCGAACGATTTTTCGTTTCATCGTTCGATCAAAAGAATTGCGGTAAATCCTTCGACTTTGATATTCGAAGGATTTCAATTCGGCAGTCGAATATCAAGGGTTTATTAACCCTCGGTATTCGACCTTAAGTAAATTTGCCCCTTACACTCAGTTAAATGAATTATCAGCAAACAATATGGCTCCCCCCCCTGGCAGCAAGTAGGGTGGGTTTGTTTTAGAAAATCTATGACAAGTATAAATCCATGCCAGACCCCCATACCTTCCTCCATAAAGTCTCAGCAATTAAGTTCTGGGTAAGAAAGGCCACCGATTTTATTACAAATATCAACTCTCGCCCCCATTACTAAATGAAATTGGCACAGTTAGCATTACCCAAACAGTTACAATTTCCTTATCATGACTATTTATAAGACTCCTGTGGACACAAAAGGCTGCAGCTATATCAATAAGCTGGGTAAACCCGCCATGTTTTAGCCCTATATCTACATACGATCATTATTATCTTGTATTGTTAAAGAAAGAGTTCAGTGTAAAAATAAAAACTGGGTAAATAGACAGGCTGTGCAAAATAAATGTACCTAATATAGTTAGTTACCCAAAAATGTAATGTATAAAGGCTGGAGTGAGTGGATGTGTAACATAATAGCCAGAACACTACTTCCTGCTTTTCAGCTCTCTAACTCTGAGTTAGTCAGTGACTATAGTATCACAATAGCCTTTGATATTATGTCTGTCCAAGAAATCATCCAAGTCCCTCTTATCATCATTAACTGAATCAGCATCACAACATCACCCGGCAGTGCATTCCCCAACCTCACTGTCCTCACTGTGATGAACCCCCTACTCTGTTCCTTTAAATGAAACTTCTTTTCCTCTAGTCTGAAGGGGAGGCCTCTGGTACGTGATTCTCTTTATGGGTAAAAAGGTCCCCTGCTATTTGTCTATAATGTCCTCTAATGTACTTGTAAAGTCTAATCATGTCCCCTCACAAGCGCCTTTTTTCCAGAGAAAACAACCCCAACCTTGTCAGTCTCCCCTCATAATTTAACTCTTCCCTCCCTCTAACCCAGGGATCCCCAACCTTTTGAACCTGTGAGCAACATTCAGAAGTAAAAGGAGTTGGGGAGCAACACTACCATGAAAAATGTTCTTGGGGTGCCAAATAAGTGCTGTAATTGGCCAATTTTGGTAGCCCCTATGTGGATTGTCAACCGAGATTTAGACTCTGTATGGCAGTGAACCTAGTTTTTATGCAACCAAAAGTTTTCTCAAAGCCTGGAATTCAAAAATAAGCACCTTCTTTGAGGCCACTGGGAGCAACATCCAAGGGGTTAGAGAGCAACATGTTGCTCACGGGCTACTGGTTGGGGACCACTGCAGTCTAACCAGTTTAGTTGCACTTAGTCTCTGCACTCTCTCCAGCTCATTTATATCCCTCTTAAGGACTGGAGTCCAAAACTGCCCCCATACTCCAGATGAGGCCTCACCAGGGACCTATAAAGAGTCAGAATTATGTTTTCATCCCTTGAGTTAAATATATTTATGTTTTTCTACAGGCTAACCCACTGTAATCCCACTGTAACACACCAGTAGATTCAACCACTCCACAACACAAAACCACACAGCTGCCTAGTCAAGTTTAAGGCAGAACACTGTCAAATTGACAACCCCAAAAGAGCTGTAGGTGTAGTAGGTGGAGTTTTGGGGTGAAGGGGGGGAAGCTAGTCTTCAATTGGCCAAACACCAGTTGGGCAAGACAAATAAGCTGTTACCAGGTAGTCAAGCCCATGTGTTTTTAGGTCCAGCGCATAAGCATAAAATTGTGTGAAAGAAGACGCATAAAATGTTGGTAGCAAAGGCAGTGCTAGTTTTTCCTTCACCTTCTGTTTCAGCTGACATTGGTCATTACTAACAACATAATTGTAAAGGCTATTTGCTAAAGCCTCCTGTAAGACCCTAAAGCTGCCAATAGACGCAAAGATAAAGTCGTACGAACAAAGTTTTGTACGATTTTCGGACCATGTGTGGATTGTGCCAAATTTTTTATACCATGGCGATTGGTCGTTTAGTCAATCAGACAGGTTAAAAGATTTCTGTCGGCTAATGATAATTTCTCTGAATGTATTGCCGATCTGACTGTATCAATGGGTGACTGTCACTTCTATTTGCCAGGCATGACTTTCATATGATTGCTGTCACGGGCAGATTTCTTCTTCTCTTCTTTTACTACTTTATTTACTCTTCTTCTTTTCTGCTTTTACTACTTTATTTAATCAGAATGGTTAGTGGAAAGTCGGAAGATTGCAACGTCCGATCGTTCGTCAGATACAAGGGTAAAATCTATGGCCAGCTTAAAATATGTAGCTCTGGTTAGGAATAAGCTACATCACCACCAGATTAGCTTCCCCAGTTAGCGGGGACACAACATGGCTTACTTCATTGAAAATGTAACAGTGATAGATTGTGCCATGAAGAGTCTAAGGTGCCATGAAGAGTCTAAGGTAGAGTCAAGTGATGCCATTATTATTAATGTGACTTGGGAAGCCCCACCAGTAACATTCTCCAGTGAGTGCCTTAGCTGAAACTTGCCCATCAGACATCGAAAGATTACAGGGCACGTCATTTCACCCAGCTTATCAGTTGCCCAACTGGCCCCAGCTTAAACAATCTAAACAAATAAAAAAGAAAAAACAGCAAAGACATTAGCTAGATAACCTATTGCACGCTAAGGCAAGATATAAAAAGGTGACCAGACAAAGGCATAGATCATGAAATATAGGGTAAGATAAAAGGAACCACCTCACTAATATATACAGGGAGATGATAACCCATAAACAAAAGATTCCTGTTCGCCCAGCAGATAGTATTGTCTCCACATCCAAGACACGAGATAAACAGTTTGTACGTTCAGACCAAAATGACACATAATGGGCGCCGTACGTGAAGGCATTACTGTGAGCAATCTGCTGCAGCAGGAGGAGAGGGAAAAAAGGTGAAATTAATTAGATTTCCATTTTCATTTTATGTAAGCTTTTTGCACATCTAATCGTGAGCTCAACGGGGTAGATAGAGACTTTCTATTCTTTAGACTTCCCTTTATTATAATAATATCGAGCAGCAGGGCTAGCATTAAAAAAAATAAAAGAGGAGAGTCACGCATTAAAGTAAAAGTAATCCCTTAATACTTTTCCGTTGACAAAATATACAGGAAGAAATTCAACCTAAATAAATCCTTCCCCAACACAAGAAAACTATCCATGGCATCACCTTCCTTAGTTGTGCTCCATCCTGCCCACACCACTGCATAGGTGCCCACTGGGCATGGAATTTATATGTGCATTTGTTCCCTACCACAGGAAGGCTACAACAACTGCACCGTTGCACTATTAGCAATTAAATTCACCTTAAATATATTAACATACATGCTAAAGTTGCCATCAGTGGGGACAGTTGTCCTGGGCCAGGCCAAATCTAAGGTGAAAAGGGGGTCCTTGATAGGGTTGCCACCTTTTCTGGAAAAAATACCGGCCTTCCTATACATTTACCTTTTTTCCCATTGGGATCAACCATCATTTTTACCGGCCAGGCCTGTAAAATACCGCCCGGTGGCAACCCTAGCCCTTGAGAGAGTGCGAACTGCAAAGACCCAAGCGACGAAGGAATTGGGGCGGAAAGACCTGAAGTTGTACACAGATCCAAAGACCAAAAGGATCCGAATGCTGTAAAAGGGCTTGGCCATCATTTTTTTTAAAAAAAAATGTTCTATGGTGGCCCTGACCCCCTATGGATTTTTTTAATTTGTACGGGGAAGCCTGGCCACCAGTGTTTTTTTTTTTAACTTGTAGGGGGAACCTTGGTCACGAATGGGTTTTAGCGTTCATGTTTGTCTTTAGTTTAGTTTACATTTTTTACTGTGGTTTGGGGAGGTGTGGAGTCTGAGGCAGGGCCGGTGGTGTTGGGCAGGGCCCAGAAAATTTTGTTGGTCCCGTGATTTCTCATGGTGGCCCTGTATGGAGGCATTGCTTACTGTGCCTGCAGATGTTTCCTTGCTCTTGAAAATGGAAGCCACACTTCTGTCTTTCTCCTAGATCTCTTCACAAATCTTTTATCATGTGTAATAATCTTCTCTCAATAAACCAACTTTAGCTTGTGGTCTAGAAGCACGGAGAGTCAAACATTAAGAAAGTACAGACAAGTCTAAGATGACTGTGAACGGGTCAGTGGCTGAATTACAACAATGGCACCACCTCTATTAGGGCAATGGCACATTGTACCATTTCAGGTGTTTTTCAGGTTGGAGGTCCCCACTTTGGCAGGTGGAGTCATTATACACTTCTCTCTCCTTGTGATGAATTTCGGGACCTGATGCTTCTCTGCTTTCCCCAGCCAGCAGTGCATAATTTCTCTGGACTTAAAAGTTAGAGTCCGACATGGGTCTTATTTTGAAAACCTGAACAAGCAACCTGCATTTTTACCAGCTTGCATCCACTACCTGACCTGCAACTGCTTTATCCGCAACCCGTAAACTTGCTGTTGTCAAGACCCACAACTCAACTTACAAATCTACATGTACAAGTCCTACCCTCAACCTGAAGGTTACCACCTTTTGTTACATGTAACCTGCGGGTATTCAACCCGTTGAAAGACTCAGGGACTCTAGTCCCAGAAAAAATCACTTCAAGCTAAAGAAAATGAGTGTCGAAATCAGTGGTACCCAGCCACATCCTCAGCTGCCATGTTGTCTGCTAATATATGGCTTCTGTGCACATCATAAAATAACGCTCCTAGTGCAAACTCTGAATTTACAGTGGTCAGCGAGCTCATAATTCACATTACTCAGTCACTGTCCAAATGATCAGATGGGATCGGGGGAGCAGAAAATTACAAAAAAAAAAGGCTTTAGATCTCATTTACAACCAATCATGCAGTTGAAATCACTCAAATTTACCTGCAATCAATTGTGTGAAAAATCCAATGCATTAAAGGTACTTGCACCAAACTGCACTCCTTACACTTCTATATAGTTGCGTTCAACGGCACTCAGTCCTTTCTGCTCCTGTCCTGAATTGAGTGACGTTGCACATATTAATACTGAGAAACCCTGGAGCTACAGTCATCAATGAACCAGGCAGTAGCTCCAGGGTTCTGTGTAAATTGCTCTGGCATAGATAAGCCAAAAGAATAGAGCACAGGGCACACACACACAAACACTGTATGCTGAAAATTATGTCAATCAAAAATTTCAGCACAATTACCTCTGGTTTTTGTCCAATTGGTGCACAATTGTACTTATTTGAAGCATCTAGACAAAGTTAGATGAATCATCTCCTGGTGACTTCCCTATGATTGAAATCTGGGAAAACATTGCAATGTGGGGAATAATGGTGCTTAAAATTGCACTTTGCTTACCGCACCCATTTATGTTTTGAACAATACTCAATATCCGAACAGCACAAGCAGAAAACGTATGTAGCTCAGACTTACACTGTGCCTGTATAGCCAGCAGGGAGATAGACGGTATCGTGTGAGGCTTTTCTTTTCCTTAAGGGTGGTGGCACACGTACAAATTCTGGGGAGATTAGTCGCCGGCGGGATGGCATACAGTCCCAAGTCACCCGAACTTTCCTCGTGAGGCAACTTCGGAAAACGAAGTGATCCAAATGCCATTCCGCCGGTGATTCACATTACTGTCAGTGGGAAGGCATTTTGGGGAGATTAGTCGCCCGAAGAAGAGGAGATTTGTTGCTCGGTGACTAATCTCCCAGGTATCTGCACGTGTGCCACCACCCTAAGGCTGATGAGGAGATTTGCCTCCCGCGATAACATTTCATGACTGTCCCAAAAATGCTTCTCCACCGGCAATAGCTGAAATCAGTGGTGGTAAAACCTACAAGTCATCCGAAGTTTCCTCGGAGGCAATAAGCTAACTTCAGAAAATGGAGATGCATTTTCGGGAAGATTTGTTGCCGCAGTCATGCATTTTTATAGCAGGCAGTCAGTCAGTGGAGTAACTAGATGTCACTGGGCAGCACAACAAATTCAATGTAGGGCCCCAAAATATTGACATGTTGACCCTTTTATACCAAAAATAAGTTAAAATTGTTTAGGACTTCACTGGGCCCCCCTGCAATGAAAGGGTCTGCTTCCTCTGTAGCTGCTCCCCTACTGTCAATCATGGTCTATAAGGAGGATTAAAGGAGAATTCAATCCCTTTTATTAAATACCCCTACCCTAAATAGACCCCCCTCCTCCCCCAGCCTACCTGTTACACCGGGCAAATGCCCCTAACTTTTTACTTACCCCTCCATGCAGATTCTGTCCTCCGGAGTTCACGGGCGCCATTTTCTTTTCTTAGGTATTGTTCATGTAGTGAACAGAGTTTTGGTGCAAGCGCAGTTGGAGTAATATGCCGGTCTCGAACAACTGCGCATGCGCCGAAAGTCATTTCGGAAATTTTCGTGACTTTCGCCGCATGCACAGTTGTTCCAGAATGGAATATTACTCCAAGTGCGCATGCACCAAAACTCCGATCACTACATGAACAATACCTAAGAAAAGAAGATGGCGCCCGTGAACTCCCGAGGACAGAATCTGCATGGAGGGGTAAGTAAAAAGTTAGGGGCATTTGCCCGGAGTAACAGGTAGGCTGGGGGAGGAGGGAGGGGAGTCTATTTAGGGTAGGGGTATTTAATAAAAGGGGTTGAATTCTCCTTTAAGTTCATTGAGTTATAATACAATAAAATCCTGCATAGGAAATATTCTCCAGTTTCAATTACATATTACAGTACTCAAAGGAACATATCACATAATAATAATAATAATAATAATAATAATATGTACTGATGTGAAATAGAAAACATCCTATGCTTAGGGAATGAGTAAAGGATAAAAGACACAACACTAGTGAGCAAGTCAGATGTATCGTTCCTGTATCTCAATGAAAGTGTTGCAAGAAAGTGTGAAGGTCCACATTAAGCTGGATTCTCTTCAATTCCTCCCACCATACATTCATTAAGCATCCTTACAGACTCACTCTTAGGTTTGCATTATACATGCAACAACAAAAAAATAGGTTTCTAAAGAACACAGTCAAAGCCATCCTGGGGTTTAGATTGTACGAAATACATGTAAAGCTCTGAACAATACAAAGCATTACAGACACTCAACACCTAAAATGCATTTTACACCCCAGGGTTTAGCAGTAAGAACCTTGATTGCTGCTTTTAAAACAGACCACCAGTAGACCAAGAAATAAAGAAGCAATAATAAAGAAGCACGGCTCTAATGCATGTGCTTAAACCTATCTATTTGCTGATGGAGGAAAAAAAAAAACAAAAAGACAAGCTCCTGAAAAAGGAATTCTGAACCCATTATATTTATCTCCTGTTAAACAGCCCTATCTCCTTGCCATGAAAACCTTGCTCCGACAGTTAAACAGATTTTTCCTGGTCAGTTATTTGATCATTTATCATGACATTTGTTATCTGGGCAGCGAGTGTGACAACATGACGTCCCATAAACACCCCGTGTACAGACAGGCACCTTATCTGCAAAAAGGAGATTCTTGGGCAAAACAGAGTAAATCATTGCCTGCGATATCTCCCGGCCACCTAGAATCTCACATTGATCTTCTTGTTTTTTTTGTCCAGGTAGAAGGAAAATAAAAAGGACATTAAGCAAAACAAATACATTTGGAAAGAGAGGTTTTCCATATATAAGGTCACACTTGGGGGCCGATTCACTAACTTCGAGTGAAGGATTCGAAGTAAAAAAACGTCGACCATCGAATGGGCTACTACGACCTTCGACTACGACTATCGAAGGATTCGAAGTAAATATCGTTCGACTATTCGACCATTCGATAGTCGAAGTACTGTCTCTTTAAGAAAAAACTTCGACCCCCTAGTTCGCCATCTAAAAGCTACCGAAGTCAATGTTAGCCTATGGGGAAGGTCCCCATAGGCTTGGCTAACTTTTTTTGATCGAAGGATATTCCTTCGATCGCTGGATTTAATCGTTCGATCGAAGGACTAATCCTTCGATCGTTCGATTGTACTATCTGCGCTAAATCTTTCGACTTCGATATTCGAAGTCGAAGGATTTCAATTCCCAGTCGAATATCGATGGTTAATTAAACCTCGATATTCGACCCTTAGTGAATCAGCCCCTTGGCATTTGGGGAGATTTTGGTCGCCTTAAGCTGCCCATAGACGCGACGATTCTTCTTGCCGAACGACCGATTTTAGGGAAGTCCGACCAATCCTTCGGAATTATCGTGTGGTTAGTGGGATTCGAATGATCGAACATCTTACAATTTTTCAGCCGACATCTGTCGGGAAATTGATCGGCCAGGTCAAAAAATCTTTGTCGGTCCCAGTGCAATCTCTCTATGTTTGCAGGGCCAAGCAGGCAGCTCCCCTTTGTTTTCCTGCCAAATTGGTCTTTTTAGTTGATGGTCAATTCGTACGATCGTTCTGAGAAGATCGTGGTCTCACAATGAGGATCTGATCTTTTAAAAATCTCAACATCTATGGCCAGCTTTACCGCCTCGTCTTTGCGGCGATGAATCTCTCTAAACGCCTTCCCTCACTCTGCGCTGGCTTAAAATGAAAAATCGCCGGCGCTAATCACATGCGGCGATTAGTTTTCCGAAGTCGCCCGAAGTTGCCTCACGAGGAAACTTCGAGCAAAGACGAGGAGATTAGTCGCCAGGTGACCAAATCTCCCCAAAACGCCCCCAGTGTGACCTTACCCTTAAAATGGCACTTAATCCTGTGGGTTTTGGTCATTGGGAATGACAGTTGATGCTTCTA
Organism: Xenopus laevis; assembly: GCF_017654675.1. Classification (NCBI taxonomy): domain Eukaryota; kingdom Metazoa; phylum Chordata; class Amphibia; order Anura; family Pipidae; genus Xenopus; species Xenopus laevis. Next base: position 4,862,113 of record NC_054380.1, read on the forward strand.
AGTTGAGCAATTTATTTATAATACACAAAAGCCATGAATATCCTGTAAATGATAGTCACATGACTCACTAACACGTGTGTATTAAATAATAAATAAAGTACCCCTTGTTGGAAAATATGAGAATTTTAGAAGTAAACTCTGAGTTAAATGGTCATGGAAATCCTCTGTGACTTATAATAACTATATAATACACAAAAGCCATGAATATCCTCTAAATTATATCCTTATAAACGGTGAGTTCTGATGTCATTTCTGTCACATGACTCACTGAAATTTGTGTATTATAATAAATAAAGTACCCCCAGTTGCAAAATATGAGGATATTAGAAGTTACCTCGGAGTTCCATGACCTGTATAAAAACACTCGGCCTTCAGCCTCGTGTTTTTATATGGTCATGAAACTCCTCGGTAACTTATAATATCCTTATATTTTACAAGAGGGGGTACTTTATTCACTATATATTTGACAATAGGGGCGACTTTATTCACTACATCTTTTGTTTATACAGCACCAACATACACAATATAGAGCATCTTTAATGGTTCCCATCAGTTCATGTGCCAGTGGAGCTTGCAATCTAATATCCCTAGCACTGGCAAGCACTAAAGCAAGACACATTTATTAAAATCCAGTTGATCTCATGCTGTGACTCCCAGCTCAGAACTGAACCCCAAAGTTGCACAGCAGTAGTAATAAATATAATAATCATCATCGTAGTCGTTATTGTTATTTTGATAAATACCCACTGTAAAACAACAAATACATGTAGTCTTCTGTGACACACACATTGCGCAAAGCCCATTAATATATATTCTGTACACTGTGCCTATACTGTAGATAAGGGCCAGACGGGGATAAAATCAGCCTCCTGAAATCCAATTTCTCCGTTTGCGTCTGGAAGCCTTGCGTTGGCTTCAGGTCCGGACTGAGAATGAAAATAGGCCCTGGCATTTCAGGTACACAGAGGCCCATTTAGCCCTCATCAGACCATTAAATAGTGACTTTCTATGGAACCATACAGCAGCCACTCTGGCATTTGCCAGAGCCCACAGATTGCCAGTCCAGGCCTGGTTGTCTTTGGCACAAACACACTTGGTGGATTTTGGCTTGAAATGCAAAGTCTCACATTTCTTTCTCGACACAAGGCTTCTGGACATGAACCGAGAAGAAGAGTCAGCTCGTGGTCTGGGGCTGAAAGCTGAAATGCCTGTGGATTTGAGCAAATTGATTTCGGCCCCGCCTGGCCCTAGCCAAAAATATAAAGAGAACCCACAAAAAGCATCCAGTATGACTTGGGTTGCCACATTTTCTGGAAAAAAATACAGGCATTCCTATATATTTATCTTTTTTCCCAATAATAACATTAGGATCAACCATCAGTTTTACCGGTGGCAACCCTACGTACGAGTCCAACCAAATTGTATCCAAACCTGCACTCCCTGGCCTTCAGAGAAGTAAATGCCCGGTGCTCAATGATGGAGGGATCGGCAACCTCCCAATCCAACAGGTAAACAATTCAATGGCACACGTGGCAGTTGCCAGCAGGGTCAAGCCCTTGTGATTTATTAGTGAACAAAGCAACGTTTCGGGGTCAAGTGTGACCAATGATAAAGATAAATGACTAATCTCTAGGGAATCATTTTCTCCAAGCACAAGGGATATCTGGTACCAAGCTGGGTTTCATACCCATGGTCACCATATACGGTAAGAACACCAAACCCCCCTGCCAGTGAAATCAAGACTTAAATGCACATGCGGGATAATTAAATACACGAGCTTTCATAAAATGATTTAAAGGGATACTGTCATGGGAAAAAAAAAAATTCAAAATGAATCAGTGAATAGTGCTGCTCCAGCAGAATTCTGCACTGAAATCCATTTCTCAAAAGAGCAAACAGATTTTTTTTATATTCAATTTTGTATTGTCAATTTCCCAGCTGCCCCAGTCATGTGACTTGTGCTCTGATAAACTTCAATCACTCTTTAGGGCTAGTCCACACGGGGAGATAGCGACGCGTTTCCGGTCGCGGCGACAAAGCGCCGCGACCGGCGCAGGCGACAGTTTTGTATGGGCGCCTATGTAAAAACGCCTGTGCTAACCACACGAGGCGATGCGCTTTTCAACAGTCGCCTGAAAAAGCCTGGCGAGGCATTTTCAGGCGACTGTTGAAAAGCGCATCGCCTCGTGTGGTTAGCACAGGCGTTTTTACATAGGCGCCCATACAAAACTGTCGCCTGCGCCGGTCGCGGCGCTTTGTCGCCGCGACCGCAAACGCGTCGCTATCTCCCCGTGTGGAATAGCCCTTACTGCTGTACTGCAAGTTGGAGTGAAATCACCCCCCTCCCTTTTCCCCCCAGCAGCCAAACAAAAGAACAATGGGAAGGTAACCAGATAACAGCTCCCTAACACAAGATAACAGCTGCCTGGTAGATCTAAGAACAACACTCAATAGTAAAATCCAGGTCCCACTGAGACACATTCAGTTACATTGAGAAGGAAAAACAGCAGCCTGCCAGAAAGCATTTCTCTCCTAAAGTGCAGGCACAAGTCACATGACCAGGGGCAGCTGGGAAACTGACAATATGTCTAGCCCCATGTCAGATTTCAAAATTGAATATAAAAAAATTTGTTTGCTCTTTTGAGAAATGGATTTCAGTGCAGAAGTCTGCTGGAGTAGCACTATTAACTGATTCAATTTGATAAAAACATGTTTTCCGATGACAGGATCCCTTTAAGTACTTGTTCATTAATGACTCACCAAATAGGTAAGCTGGTTCCGGTGCTGGCCATACATTATAAGATTGGATTGTTCGGGTGGATCTTTCCCCAACATGCCCACCAAAGGCTAATCCAACCATTCAGCTCTAGGGAGAAACAATCGGATTACTGACCCCATCTAAAAAACAATGCTCTGTAAGGCTACAAATGTATTGTTATTGCTACTTTTTATTAATCACCTTTCTATTCAGATCCTCTCCTATTCATATTCCAGTCTCTTATTCAAATCAGTGTGTGGTTGCTAGGGGAATAAGGACCCTAGAAACCAGAATGCTGAAACTGCAAACTGGAGAGCTGCTGAATAAAAAGCTAAATAACTCAAAAACCACAAATAATAAAAAATTAAAACCAATCGCAAATTGTCTCAGAATATCCCTCTCTATATCATACTAAAAAGGTGAACAACCCCTTTAAGACAAGATGATGTCAGTGACCCTTTATAGCAGGAAAATACAACAGGGCTGAACTACAACTCACAGACCGACAAGGGTATAAGGGAGCTGTACATGAATAAAAGCAATAGTTTTGAAGATTGGGTTATTAATAATAGGGGCCAACAGCATTGATTGTCAGGTGTTGGGTTGTCATTGTGAAAAATTCCCAAAACCACAGGAGATTTTGTAAGGTTTGTCCACCTTTAAATGAACTTCTAGTATGATGTAAAAAGTGATATTTGGAGACAATTTGCATTTGATTTTTTCATTATTGGTGGTTATAGAGCTTTTATTCAGCAGCTCTCCAGTTTCAGCAATCCGGTTGCTAGGATCCAAATTCCCCTAGCAACCATTCACGATTTCAATAAGAGACTGGAATATGAATATACAAGGGACTGAATAGAAAGATGAGCAATAACAATAAATGTGTAGCCTTACAGAGCATTTGTTTTTAGGTGGGGTCAGTGACCCCCATTGGAAAGCTGGAAAACCTCAGATGGCAAACAATTTAAAAATTATATATAAAAATAAATAAATAAAAGTCAATTGAAAAGTTGCTTAGAAATACCCATTCTATAATATACTAAAAAGTTAACTTAAAGGTGAACCAACCCCTTTAAAATCAATGGGCATTTTTAACAGCGACTCTTTTTCACAGTGACTTTTTATGCACAAAATACATTGAAGTGTAAGGGCAGTTTTTCACTGTGAATTTTCCGTCTACATTTTTTGTTGTAAAATCACCTGGTAAAATATTTCATTTATGACTACTGGCAAGGAATTGTGGTATAGCAGCCGATGCACTTGCCTCTATATTATAAGGAACCTTGGGTTTTTGTGGTCACCTTTAGGGCAAGGGCAGACAAAGCAACTAGTGGAGATTAGTCACCCAGCGAAAACCGCTTCTTCTTCGGGCGACTAATCTTCCCGAACTGCCTCCCCACTGGCTGGAATCTAAATCGCCGGTGGCAAGGAGCGCTTTTTTTACGAAGCCTTACGAGGAAGCGGCTTGTCGCTGGGCGACTAATCTCCACCAGTAGCTTTGTGTGCCCCTGCCCTTAATCCCTAAACCCCTTTCAGTTTGGTAGACAAAATCTTCCCAGTATAATAAAACATACTATTCTTGTGCCTTCCATCATCATCTGGCACATTGAGTTCAGCTAAATGTCACCATCTGCTGGTGAAAAGTGTTAGTACAGCCCTCCTGATATTTCATATATCACCTATTATCCACAGCAGACAAATGCTTCTCTCTGAAGCTTGACAGGCAACAATATAATATATATCTCTCCATTCATATAGCCACACACATATAGCGCTTTATTATAAATATACACACAGGTATAGGACCTGTTACTCAGAATTAGGGATGCACTGAATACAAGATTCGATTTGGGATTAGGCCTTTTTCCGCAGGATTCGTATTCATGTGCAAATTAGGGGCAGGGGGGAAATCGTGCGACATTTTGTCACAGAACAAGGAAGTAAAAAATGTTTTCCCCTTCCCACCCCTAATTTGCATATGCAAAGTAGGGGTGCATATGCAAATTAGGATTCGGTATTCAACCAAATCTTTCGCGAAGGATTCGGAGGTTTGGGCAAATCCAAAATAGTGGATTCGGTGCATCCCTACTCAGAATGATTGGGACCTAGGGCTTTCCATAATTTGGGACCTAGGGAGCTTTCCATAATTTGGATTTCAATACTAAAAAAAACATGTAAACATTATTAATCCCAATAGGCTGGTATTGCTTCCAATAAGGATTAATTATAGTTGGGATCAAGTATGGGGTTGCCACCTTTAAAAAAAAAAAAACTGGCAGGGGGCGGGCCAGTGACAGCTCGGTGGCGTCGGGGGGGGGGTTTGGTGATGTTGGAGGGGGGGGGGGCGTCAGGGGCAGGACTGATGATGTAGTGATCAGTGATTGGCATGTCATTCACTTCAATGTCCTGTCCGGATTTAATAATTTGGAAATTTGGTGACCCTAATCAAGTACAATTACGTCCATTCACCAGAGCAAAAATTTGCCTGGCGTTAGAGTATGAAGGAACGCTAGAGTCTATCTCCTTCGGTAGCGAAGTGACGCCCGCGCCCGTTAATAAATCGGCGAAGTAGCCAAATGACATCACACTGGCGACTCATCGACAACGTTATTCACTTCGCCCTTTAGTAAAGCTGCCCCAAGTTCGTGCCTGGAGGAGATCCGGAGAAAGGGCAGCATCACTTACAGTCGTACTGTATTCTCATCTATACAACTAGGGAAGGATTTCACGGTCTCTTCATATTGTCTTATGTCATTTTCTTTTTATATATTCTGTCATTTTCTTTTTATATATTCATTTACCTTTATAAATTCACTCCAGATCGGTCTAAATAAAGTTGTATTGCAGACGTAGCAGTGCCACGTCACACAGGATTTGACAAGGGTATAATATGGACGCCCGCCGAACCGCTCTCTCTCTCTAGGGCGCGCGCGGCACGCCTCCTGGGGATTTAAAGGCGCAGGCACACTGACGTCATACCTCAGCGCGCAAAAGCGCGAAATTCAAATAGTATTTAAAGCCCAGGGTTGCTGCTTGTAATTGCCCGTGATAGGATCTTGTTCCTGGTGCTTTGTTGCGATTCTGATTTCTGATTCTGGTTTTGACCCCTGCCTGGCTTTACAAATATCCTGCCTTTTATATCTGACCCTTGCCTGAATATCGACTATCCTTCTGCTGAACCCTTCTGTCTGATTGATTACCCGGTTTTGACCTTGGCCTGCCTGTTTACGATTGACTTCCGCCTGCCCCAACCCGGCCTGTACTGATTATGATTCTGTTTCCTGTTTTGTACCGTGACCCTCGGCCTAAAGACTCTGCTACCTACCGTGCCCCTCTGCTAGCCAGAACACCTCGCCTTGTACCCCTCGTTAAGTCCAGGTGGCACCCAAGTAAGCTGAGGGCTCCTCCCGAAGCCCAACGGTGGTCACACTACTGGTGAAGCCGAGACCAGGGTACTTAGCACCTGTTCCGGTATTGGGTGCCGGCCGTGACATTACCTTGGAGTTCCATGACCTGGCCTTCGGCCTCGTGTTTTTATATGGTCATGGAACTCCTCGGTAACTTATAATATCCTTATATTAAGAGGGGGTACTTTATTCACTATATATACTTATATTTGTCACTCGTAGAACAATCGTGGGTGCATTCTCCGTGTCATATCGATGTGTGGGGGATCAAGGGGATTTTCAATGTCTCCGCGCTGGTGAGTTGGAACCAAAGAATGGTGCGGGTATCCGAGAGCTTGTGCTGTTCCTCTTGCTTGTTCAGATTTATTTTCGATTAGTTTGCTGTTAGACCTTTTTGAACAACGGGGTTTCCGGATAACGAATCCTTTACCTGCATCCAAACATATAGCCTATATAACTATCCTTATAGGCAGTGAATCAGTGATGTGGGGGCCTGTCAGCCAATCGGTATCCAGCGTATGAAAGAGCATGTATAATACAGACTTGTATAGGGTAATATTATGTGCAGTTTCATTGGCAGTCCAATGATTGTGCCTATAATTCTATTCGCTGGCTCTCACGCGGTGACGTAAGAAAACTGCTATTCATCGGCAGACTTTTCAGCTCTGTAAACATGGCTGGGCAGCTTTGGGAAGGAGCGGCAAGTTTTAATATTTCTAATGATCCGTTGAGATCCCAGTAAAGCTTTGGCTGCAGCGAGACACGGCTCAACTACACAGCGACGCTCAGCCGACTTTGGTTTCCCACAAGCCTAAATCTCTCCTTCATTGACAGGAGCGCAGCAGAAGCACAGTGGGACGCACAAAAGAAAATAACATGGGAATTGAGTCTGTCTCCCGGGTGATAGCAAAGCAATGCATTGGGGAGGGAAAGAAAATGATATAGAATAAAGAGTAAAGTCGTAGGCAGCGGAGAAGCAACAGTCGGACTCTCGTATACCCGAGCTGCTCTCCAAGATCCCTCATTAATGGAGTCACAGCACTCTCTGGTGACCACACAGGGACTGACGGACGGGATACTCGTGCCTTTAATGCACATTATTAATCATTTATAGGTTTTCTTTCACTAAACAACAGAAAGAACATGAACGCTTGCCGAGATGGAGAGTGCAGGAGCCAAAGAGATCACGTGCCAGACTTTGATATTCCATGTAATCCATCCAAAATATACCAGCCAGAATTTATTCGTATTGGAATTTGATTCATTGTAAATGAACACGATGATGGAAAATCATAAGGTTTGAGACTAACAGCAGTTTCTATTTCTATTCGGGGGAGATTGTCGCCCCGCAGTGGAGGCCGGATAAGTCGCCAGGCGACTAAATCTCCCCGAATCTGCCCGTGTGCCCCTTCCCTAAAGCAGATCATTCATTTGCATATCTGAAATATAAAGGAGTTACATGATAAATTGGACAACGCATTTACCCTGGTCCTGTAACCAATAGCAACCAATTATCAGAACTGCATTTAGCTAGTAAAAGGCAACTGCTTGTTGGTTGCTATGGGTTACTGGACTGGGGGATACTATTTGTATTAGAATAGTACAGGGACTTTGCAGAAATATAAATTAAGCAGCTCATTTGTTTAACATAACACAGAAATCTTCACCAAACAAAATGACATAACAGATAACTGAATATAAAACAGGATGGATATTTAATACGGAAATGACAAGAAAATACAGAGAAAGAGGGACTGGCTCTTATATTTCAAGTATTTGAAAGCACAGAAATGAAATGAGACATAAATAGATATCAAAAATGTTCAAGAATCTCCCTATCCCCCCCCACAGTAATGTAAGCCCTGTAGCACAATTAATTATAGTTCATCAACATCGTATTATGTACTGGAAGCAGCGGAGCATTCACAGAACAATGCATTTTTATATCATGCGGAAAAGATGGTGCGTGTGACTTTGGGAGGCACATTTATCAAGGGTCGAATTTTGAGCTCCCTTAAAGGGATACTGTCATGGGTAAAAAAAAAAAATTTTTTCAAATTGAATCAGTTAATAGTGTTGCTCCAGCAGAATTCTGCACTGAAATCCATTTCTCAAAAGAGCAAACAGATTTTTTTATATTCAATTTTGAAATCTGACATGGGGCTAGACATTTTGTCAATTTCCCAGCTGCCCCTGGTCATGTGACTTGTGCTCTGATAAACTTCAATCACTCTTTACTGCTGTACTGCAAGTTGGAGTGATATCACCCCTCCCTTTCCCCCCAGCAGCCAAACAACAGAACAATGGGAAGGTAACCAGATAGCAGCTCCCTAACACAAGATAACAGCTGCCTGGTAGATCTAAGAACAACACTCAATAGTAAAATCCAGGTCCCACTGAGACACATTCAGTTACATTGAGTAGGAGAAACAACAGCCTGCCAGAAAGCAGTTCCATCCTAAAGTGCTGGCTCTTTCTGAAATCACATGACCAGGCAAAATGACCTGAGATGTACCTACACACCAATATTACAACTAAATACACTTGTTGGTTCAGGAATGACATTTTATAATGTAGAGTGAATTATTTGAAGTGTAAACAGTGTCATTTAGAAATAAAAACGACATCATAAAAATCATGACAGAATCCTTTTAACGGACCAGCAAAGAGCCCTACTCAGCTATGCCCTCATACTTCACCATCTAATTCAATGAATAAATAAATAAAATTAACACCTACAATAATGTAGGGCAAGAGTGTTTTTACCCATACAGAATACACAATTTTTGATGTGCAGAGCAAAATACATCATGGAGCAGATTTATTAAGGGTCGAAGTGAAAATTCAAATCTGAAATTTAGATTTTTTTTTGGTCAGAACTCTCAAATTCAAATTGTGAATTATCCAAACTGGATTCGAGTTTTAATTCAAAAGAACTCAAATTCGACTCTTCGCCACGAAAAACCTGCCGAATTACTGTAAAAGTCAATGGGAGAGGTCCATGGATCAATTTGGTAATGTTTACAGCCTTCCTGTGTTTTTTAAATACAATTTGAGTTTTCGTGTTGTTTCAATTCGTCGAAAAATAGTTGAAAAATAAAAAAAGAATCAATTTTAATAATGCATTTCAATAAGATGAATTTCCAATTTATGGGAGTTTTAAAAAACTCACATGAACTTGAAATTTGACCCTTGATAAATGTGCCTCTAGATGTTAATGTATTCCAAGCACTTTCATTGAGCCTGTATTTCTAAAAGAAGAAAAGTCGATTGCAAAAGTTAAAAAAATATATTGTATTGAAAAGTTAATGGTCAATAGATTTAGGGTTCAATGCACTCACTCAACGTTTTACACACTTCCTTGTCGGTGATATCTTTGGATTATCATTGGATTATCATGTGACTCAACATGAGAGTTAACCGAAAATGGAGAAAAAAAAGAAGAACTACAGTTCGATGCGATGATACCTCCATACTTTTATTGGTGTGGAGTTTTATTGCATACCTCCCAACTGCCTGTTTTCAGAGGGTCGGTCCCTCTTTTGACAGCTCAACCCGCAGTCCCTTGTTTGTACCGGAAAGTTCAGATTTTCTCTGCACTGAACAGCCAGAAAAAGAAACAAAGTTTCTAACTTAATTGGCTTTTGGCAGAGAGTCCAGAACAGCCACAGCTGCAGATAAGATACTTTTGAGATAAGCAAATAACTAATTGTAACAATATAAGATAACAGGTCCCATGGGGGAAGTTAGACTCACAGCTTAAAGGGCAATTCATCTTCATTAGCAAAACTGTAATAAACTTTCATAACCTGTCACATTTTGTAAAATGAATATGGTAATTAGGGGGTGTGACCACAAAAATGGGCATGGTCAAATAATATTTTTTTTTGTCCCTCCAAAAATATACCAAAATGTTGGGAGGTATGTTTTATTGGTCCACACTGGGTACACTGCATCAAACTGTATGAGTGCATCTTTTTTTTTTTTTTTGGAAATGGTCCAGCATTCCTTTCTATAAATTAAATATATACATTTATTCCATCAAATTACAAGTGCATGACCACATGTGAAAAGGATTGCGGCACTCACAGGGTTTTAGTGAAAAAACAAAAAAAAATGTTTATTATTAAGCCTCAACGTTTTGATCCCCCACAGGGATCTTCGTTTGTTTTTGCTCCTGACGAAGATCCCTGTGGGGGACCGAAACGTTGAGGCTTAATAATAAAACATTTTTTTGTTTTTTCACTAAAACCCTGTGAGTGCCGCAATCCTTTTTCACTGCTTATTTCCCTTGCTGGCACCCAGGTATTAATTTTGTCTACGGAGTGCACTATTCCTTTGGTTATTTATATATATATATATATATATATATAAATAAACATATATATATATATATATATATATATATATATATATATATAAAATACACAAAAGCCATGAATATCCTGTAAATTATATCCTTATAAACGGTGAGTTCTGATGTCATCAGTTATAAACGGTGAGTTCTGATGTCATTTCTGTCACATGACTCACTGAAACTTGTGTATTATAATACGGAGTTTCATGACCTGTATAAAATGGACATGAAACTCCTCGGTAACATATAATATCCTTATATTTTATAAGAGGGGGTACTTTATTCATTATATACACACAAACACAAGATAGGCCGGCTATAAAAATATAGAAATGACCTTCAGCAGTAGTCATAGTAGAAAAATCAGAAAGGAATTGCATCTGTTATTGGTTGGCAAAGATACTTGGAGAGAAAATGAAAGTTCAGGCTGAAAGATTGAGATGTGTAGTTAAAATAACAGTGACCTTTAGCTGCACACTGTGAGAGTTTATGAAGAATTGATGTTTCCTCAGGTCCCAAGTGCCACAAATGAACTAATGTGAATGAGCGCAGTCTCACACGCACCCGCTGTAGAACAGAGACGCTCCATGATATGTGTGAGTGTCTCGCAAGCCTCACACGGGGCACTCTCTGGAGATTAAACTCATAACTAAACCAACCTTGAATGCCAGCGATGCGTTTTCTCTTCACAGAACCACGATTCTTCAGTCTGTCACTGCAAGGACCACAGAGGCAGCTCCAGAGTTGTCGGCTCTAATTTCCCAAACCAGCCAAAGTCGGCTACAAAACCAGCCCAAAACTAGCCAAGAGGCACTTCAAAAGTAGCCCAAAAATAGCACAATATGTGCGGTGAAAAAAAAAGTAAAAAAATAAATGAATATATGTGAAAATTCTCCTTTTTCAAATTTGAATGGGACAGGGGAGTAACTACAGAGGGGGTCCAGGAGGTATAGGGGTCTCTAATTCATATACAATTTCATAAAATATTGGTAAAACAGGTCAACCTCTAGACATTTTGGTGACCAGCAGATTTTTGTTCCAAAATCGTCTGGAATTGAGGAAAGTGTAAGAAACCTACCCTGGTGGTCTAGTGGGCAGCGGGGTCCACGCCCGCTGCACCGCTCCTGTCCTTCCTTTGCCGGCGCCATCTTGGATTCCTAGGGCGCGCGCGGCACGCCTGCACGTTTCTTAAAGGCGCAGGCGCGCTGGCGTGATTTAAGCCCCATTCAGACCTGTAGCCAGTGCCCGTTATAGGATCATATCCTGTGGTTTCCTGAGCCTTGTGCTACCTGTTCCTGAATTAGCTATCCTGACTGCTATTCCGTGTTTGCCCCAGCCTGTTCCTGACTATTCTGACCTCTGTATCCTGATCCTGGCTGTTTATTTTCTACCGAGCCTGCCTGATCCTGTTTGTCTGATTACCCGGTTTTGACCCTTTGCCTGCCTAACGACAACTCCTTCTGCCTGATCCAGTCTGTCTGATTACCTGGTTTTGACCCCTTGCCTGCCTGTCCTGATCCGGTCTGTCCTGTTTCCGTTTCCACCAGACGTTTTGTCCTTGACCTTCTGCCCAAAAACTCTTGCAATCCGGTTGTGCCCCTTTGCCAGCCAGAACACCTCGCCTTGTACCCCTCGTTAAGTCCAGGTGGCACCCAATTAAGCTGAGGGCTCCTCCCAAAGCCAAAAGGTGGTCACACTACTGGTGAAGCCGAGCCGAGACCAGGGTCCTTGGCACTTGTTCTGGTATTGGGTGCCGGCCGTGACAGAAAGTCACTGGAAAATGTGAGAATGCTTAAGAATGACAGGAGACTGGGGTACAGAGCCCAAAATCTGGTAACTCCCGACTTCTACACAAGTCAGTCCCATTGCATGCTGGGTATTGTAGTCTTACATTAAACTTGGCAAATTGTTAAACAAAAACTACATAGACAATATCCAAGATGGATCGCTGTATACCTCAAAAACCACAGATTACTGAGGGAAAAAAACAGAAAATACAAATAATGTAGTGTAGTATTTTTTTTTTAAAAAAAAAATTGTGACACCCTTGGTGCTTATTATATATTTAATTTGTGCTTAGTCAACTAAAAGATATCCTCCATAAGTGAAAAAACAGCATCCAATAAACATATGGTGATTTTAGTAAGTGAATAAAAAAAATTACATTTTTTTTTAAAAAAAAATGGAAAAGGAAAATTACAAAAATTAAAAAAAAAGAGAAAAAGTGACAAAATAAGATCCCCACTTCACAGTGCTGCCGAAAGCTTGTATTGTAGTTTAGTGAAAACCAGAACTTAAAACCGTGCTATTCCCGGTGGTATATTATACTCACAAGACATGAGTTAATGCAGGCGTTGGATATATTCGATGAATTGCTCCGCTCCCGATCTTCTTTGTTTTCCTTGCTTGGGCATAAAAAAAAGTTACATGTGAAGAAGCGCTTTTACAACTTTAATAAATATTTAAAATGCACTCACAGACGTTATTGGTAAGACCTTGTATAAAATCTGCAGAAAAGTCTCTATTTGCTGCTCCCGATTTCTCAGCGTCTTTTACCGTCCAATGCGCATCTTTGTAAGACGCTTGCGCAGCTCCCAAAATTGGTAGTCCTCGCTAACGCGTTTTGCCGACTGGCTCTAGGAAGAAGGGGCATCACAATTTTTTTTTAAAATACTACACTATATTACTTGTATTTTCTGTTTTTCCCCCTCAATAAGAGGAGTTTGTGGATAACCTTAAAGGGATACAGTCATGGGAAAAAAATTTTTTTTCAAAACGCATCAGTTAATAGTGCTGCTCCAGCAGAATTCTGCACTGAAATCCATTTCTCAAAAGAGCAAACTGATTTTTTTTATGTTCAATTTTGAAATCTGACATGGGGCTAGACATTTTGTCAATTTCCCAGCTGCCCCAGTCATGTGACTTGTGCCTGCACTTCAGGAGAGAAATGCTTTCTGGCAAGCTGCTGTTTTTCCTTCTCAATGTAACTGAATGTGTCTCAGTGGGACATGGGATTTTACTATTGAGTGCTGTTCTTAGATCTACCAGGCAGCTGTTATCTTGTTTTAGGGAGCTGTTATCTGATTACCTTCCCATTGTTCTTTTGTTTGGCTGCTGGGGGGGAAAAGGGAGGGGGTGATATCACTCCAACTTGCAGTACAGCAGTAAAGAGTGATTGAAGTTTATCAGAGCACAAGTCACATGACTTGGGGCAGCTGAGAAATTGACAATATGTCTAGCCCCATGTCAGATTTCAAAATTGAATATAAAAAAAATCTGTTTGCTCTTTTGAGAAATGGATTTCAGTGCAGAATTCTGCTGGAGCAGCACTATTAACTGATTCATTTTGAAAAAAAAATGTTTTCCCATGACAGTATCCCTTTAACGCCTTTGTAAAAGATTTATTTTATATATGAATATCTGTGTATAAAATGTGAAATGTAAATTGCATACAGTGTGTACAAGTCGATGAGGAAACAGGAGAAAATGTTATAATCATGTTGAGCTAATTCGGTCCCCATGGTTAGACTGTATCTTCAATGCCAAAATAAAAAACAAAAATAGGAATTCTTGCAAGGAATAGAAAAAAAAGTTTATTAAAATGATTTATGTACAACAACAAATGCACCTATACAATAAACTAGTAAACTATAAAGAGATTTCCAGTAAAACAATATAAGCCTCAGTGGGGCAGAACACTACTATATCATTGGCTGTTGGAAACTAATGTGTATACATTATAACGATCTACCGTTCACTACACTGAACCCAAGAACATCACTAAAGGTACAAAAATGATTCATTGCTTCATTATGGAATTCCCCTGTGCCCGCACGTAGCCTTTTGCATTTATTCAAACAAAATGGATTTTCCCAAAAGTCATACATAATTCACTTAACAAATTCAGAGAAGATTAGGGGGTGACTATTCCCACTAGTGATCATTATACCTCTCCTCACATTCTCTCATTCTCTTCTGATGGTGAGACTAGAGGGATGCGCTTGGAAGGGGCACTGACAGCTGGGAGTGTTACACAGGGACTCATACAAACCATGGAACTATGGGAGATTACAGTAATTAAAAGAACGTTAAACTGACAGGTTTATAGAACAAGTTTCTCTTGCAGGGCTTTGCATCATATTTGCAGGGTATTCCCGTGCCTCCAGCTCAAAAGATTTTGTTCATTACATAGTAGGAAACTTTTTACCATTTTAAATATATATATATATATATATATATATATATATATATATATACCTCCTTGCTCTGGTAACTCAGGCGTTGACACTGAATTAGATTGCTTATTGGCATGGAAACTTGCCCTAGTATCTCGGGAGTTGACATTGAATTTGGATGCTCATTGGCATAGCACCTTGCCCCAACATCTCAAGAGTTGACACTAAATTGGGTGCTCATTGGCACAAGACTATGAACTGTTATCGCAGAAGTTGACATTGAACTGGGATGCTCAATGGCATAGAACCTTACCCCAGTATCTCAAGTGTTGACACTGAATTTGGTGCTCATTGGCACAAGACTATGCCCTAGTATCTCAGGAGTTGACATTGAACTGGGATGCGCCTTGGCATATCACCTTGCCCCAGTATCTCAGGAGTTGACATTGAACTGGAATGCTCATCGGCATAGCACCTTCCCCAGTATCTCAGGAGTTGACATTGAACTGGGATGCTCATCGGCATAGCACCTTGCCCCAGTATCTCAGGAGTTGACATTGAACTGGGTTGCTCATCGGCTTAGCACCTTGCCCCAGTATCTCAGGAGTTGACTTTGAACTGGGATGCTCATCGGCATAGCACCTTCCCCAGTATCTCAGGAGTTGACATTGAACTGGGATGCTCATCGGCATAGCACCTTGCCCCAGTATCTCAGGAGTTGACATTGAACTGGGATGCTCATCGGCATAGCACCTTCCCCAGTATCTCAGGAGTTGACATTGAACTGGGATGCTCATCGGCATAGCACCTTCCCCAGTATCTCAGGAGTTGACATTGAACTGGGTTGCTCATCGGCTTAGCACCTTGCCCCAGTATCTCAGGAGTTGACTTTGAACTGGGATGCTCATCGGCATAGCACCTTCCCCAGTATCTCAGGAGTTGACACTGAATTGGGTCGCTCATCGGCTTAGCATTTTGCCCCAGTATCTCAGGAGATTACATTGAATTTCGATGCTCCTTGGCATAGCTCCTACCTCCGGTATTTTGGGAGTTGATTCCAGGCCTTGGAACAAGGCAAAGTGCTCACCAATAAATACTAAGCCATACCTCCCAAGCCCAATGTCATATACTGTGAAAAGGTAATTTGAGTATGACAAACCACAAAAAAAATTCTACGTAAAGAAAGATATTTGAATATTAACCAAATTTCCCTTATATATAACTTACAAATGTTCAGTGGTTTCAGTTATTTGTAAATGGAACTAATACTGAAAGCTGTCTGTCTGGCCTTTTATATCTTTCACTCCGGTGGCTCGACTTTCGAAACAATGTAGCAGAAGCCAGCTGACTTCTACATCCTTTCATGAGACAGAACCAGCAGTGCAGAAAGGGACAAATACAGCCCTCAACAGCAGGTACATTAACAAAGAACTTTAAAACCATTTAGACTGTAAGCTCTATGGGGCAGGGACCTCCACCCTTTTGTTTCCTTGACAATAAACACTTGTAACTCAAGTATTTTACTTTATATTTATGTGTATTGAATTTTTGTACTTATTATTGCAATAATCCCTGTTTCTTCTACAGGTGTGGGACCTGGGGTTTTAGCAGAAAATTGATATTTCCATATTTTCTTCATACCTTAAGTCTACGAGAAAATCATATAAACATTAAATAAATCCAATAGGCTGATTTTGTCTCCAATAAGGATTAATTATATCTTAGTTGGGATCAAGTACAAGCTACTGTTTTATTATTACACAGAAAAAGGAAATCATTATAAAAAAAATTATTATTTGATTACGATCGAGTCTATGGGAGAAGGCCTTTCCGTAATTCGAAACTTTAGGTTTCCGGATAACGGATCCCATACCTGTACTGATTTATTGTTCTGCTGTACATTGCTTTGCCCTTGAGGAGCACTATATAAATAAAAATTACACACACACAAAACTACTGAACTTTGGTTATGAATTATATCAAATTAGGTGAAAATCCATTTTACTCGACAAAAATAAAAATGAACTTAGAAGCACGAGAGGATTTTTTTTATCCATGTGAAATGCAAATATTGTTCTTCAATTACAGCTAATCCCTCCATTGTTTCTGAGCCTGGCAGAGCATGAAGGTGTTATTCGCTGTCACCATTTCACTCGGCTGGTTAGTTACAGCCATTGTTTCCAATAACAAAGCATATCTGTCCCGTTGCTCTTACAAAAGAAGGAAAATATTTCAAAGCTTCCCCTTGTGCGACCATCTCAATTTTACGTAGAGTTACCTACTGTGCCTTCTCAGCCATCCCTCAATGCAACAACTTTTTCTCCCTCTCTCGAAAGAAGAAGATCAACAACGTAAAATAAAGTAATTGTGGACTTTATGGGGCAGATTTATCAAGTAAAAAAAAAAAATCGAATTTCGAATATTTGTATACTTCAACAAAGGAATAGTCCAAATTCGATCCGACTTTGAAAATTCGAATATGGCAATTTATCATGTACTGTCTCTTTAAAACTTCAACTTTGCCTTCTAAAACCTGCCGAATTACTGTTTAAGCCTATAGGGGACCTCCTAGAACCTACGAGGAGTCAATTGGTGGACTTTGAAAAATCAAAGTTTTTTTTTTGAAAATACTTTGAAACGAATTCGATTCATACGATTGAATACAGCCTATTCACCCGCAAAAAAAAACTTAGGGGCAGATTTAATAAGCTCGAGGGAATAGTTCAAATGCAAAAATATTAGAATTTCAAAGTATTTTTTTGGGGACTTCAACCATCGAATTGGCCAAATTCAATCAAATTCGATCAAATCGAATGATTTGAACGATTCGAAGTAAAAATCGGTCGACTATTCGACCATTCGATAATTGAATTACTTTGACTTCATACTTCGCCACATTAAAGCTACCGAAGTGCAATGGGGACCCTGCAGAGCACTTTTCTACGTTTTTTTTTTATTGAATAAAAATCATTAGATCGATCGCTTAAAATCTTTGAATCGTTTGATCTTTATTCGATCGTTGGATCGAACCTTTTGCGCTAAAATCCTTCGAATTCGATATTCAAAGGATTTTACTTCGAGGGTCAAATTTGAGGGTTTTTTAACTCTCAAAATTCGACCCTTGATAAATCTGCCCCTTAGATTTTTTAATAAATTTCGGTTGGTCTCTTTTTTATTAGACTTTCTAAGTTATGGGAATTAAAAAAAAACTCCCATTACTTCGAAATTTGATCCTTGATAAATCTGCCCCTAAGAGTTGATTTGCAAAGTACTTTAAAAAAGAAACTTACAAAGACTCCACGTTGTGCGTAAACTGTCTCGGTGCAATTATGCATATTCCCGTTGCCAGGCAACAGTGACAGTTTTAATCAGTTTTGTTTAAGGTGCGTCTGAAGCCAAGATTTAGACTGACAATTTTTCGATTGTGCAGACACTCAAGGGCTGCTTTCTCGGTGTTAAACAGCAAACCGACGTCGTGGAAAATAAAATTTGCAGGAAAAAAAAAAACTAAAAGGAAATTGGGTCCCTCCTTATTTTGATTTTCAAGGGAGGGCAAGGTTAAATAAGGGTGAGCTGTTGCAGAAAATCGCTTTCTTATTTTATTGTACAATTTCATTATAATTCACTTTGAACTTCTAAATACACAATGTACAATGTATAGCAACAATAAGGGTTTTTAAAGGAGAACAAACTCTAAAAATGAATGTGGCTAAAAATGTCCTATTTTCTATAGTGAACTTATTGCACGAGGCTAAAGTTTGAGCTTGTCAATAGCAGCAATGATCCAGGACTTCAAACTTGTCACAGGGGGTCACCATCTTGGAAAGTGTCTGTGACACTCACATGCTCAGTGGGCTCTGATTGGCTGTTGAGAAGCTAAGCTTAGGGCTCGTCACTAATTATCCAGCAGAAAATGAGCTTCCCTGGCTGTAATATAAGCTGATGCTACAGGTTTGCTGATTATTCAATTCTGATGCTAATTGCACTGGTTTCTGTGCTGCCATGTAGTAATTATGTGTATTAATTACTAATCAGCCTTATATTGTGACATTTCTATTCTATGAGTACTGTATATTGTGAGTGGCTCCCTAAGCTCAGTAAGTGACAGTAGCACAGAGCATGTGCATAGTGGATTCGGTGTATCCCTATTTTTCAATGGCTTGTGCAAGTTTGGAAGGTGGAGGGGGGGGGGGCAGGTACACCACCTGTACTGGGACCCCACCTCAGCTAGTTACGCCACTGGCTACAAGGTTCTCCACATTGGTACTCTTGGGGGGTCATAACTTGACCAATGGTGGTTGGCAGCATACACTATGGGTGACAGTCCTTTCAAACACAGGTCTCTGAACAGGGAGGGAAGACAAGGGCTCAGCCAGGATTTTTATCCCTGATTCTTATTTTATAATGCAAGTGGTGATGGTCACTTCAACATTCTGTTGTCCCATGACCAAGCCATACATTGATTAACAGATAATTTCACATGCAATTAAACAGTATTAAATCCAATAGGGCACATAAATGCATCCAGTAAACCTCGCTTACCTTTACTAAACCTAAACCATTCAATTCTACAGAGATGTTCCTTTGGTAAATAGTTTTTATATTTTTGTATGTTTTTAAATAGCTGTATACAGGTATGGGATCCATTATTCCTAAACCCGTTAGGCAGAAAGCTCCGAATTACGGCATGGTCGTCTCTCCCATAGACTCCATTTTATCCAAATAATCCAAATGTTTAAAAATAATTTCCTTTTTCTGTGTAATAATAAAACAGTAACTTGTACTTGATCCCAACTAAGATATAATTAATCCTTATTGGAAGCAAAACCAGCCTATTGGGTTTATTTAATGTTTATATGATTTTCTAGTAGACTTAAGGTATGAAGATCAAAATTACAGAAAGATCCGTTATTCAGAATATCCCAGGTCCCAGGCATTCTGGATAACAGGTCCCATACCTGTAGAAGAAACAGGGGTCTTTGCAATAATAAGTACAAATAAGTACAAAAATACAATTTATATAAATAAATTTCCCTCTAAAAGCCTTGCCGCCAGCTAGAATTTAAACTGCCGGCGGATTGGCACTAGGATCGCTTCGTTTTCCGAAGTCGTCCGAAGTGAAAACGAATCGCTCCGAGTGCCATTCTGTCGCCAACAACTCTTTTTACACACCTGTGATAGGTAAAGCCTAAGGGGCAAATTCACTAACCTCTGAAAATTCGTCAGCCACGGCTTCGCTCACATCGCAACACTTCGCCAGGCAAAAATTCAACAGGACAACGCTAATTCGCTAAAATGCGAAGTTGCGTCTGGGGCGCCGAGCGATGATGAATTTTTGAAAAGTTGCCAGCGCTTTTTGGGACCTAATTTTTTGGAGGAACTCCTGTCTACTCAGTAACGTTCAGTAAAATCCGCATCTTAGTGAATTTGCGTAGTTACGTCCATTCGCCAGAGCGAAAATGTACCTGGCGTTAGAGTGTGAAGCAGCGCTTCAGTCTATTTCCTTCACTAGCGAATTTACGCCAGTGCCCGTTAGTAAATCGGCAGAGTACCGAAATGACCTAACGCTGGCAAATTTTTGGCAGCTTTAGTAAGTTCGCCCTTTAGTGAATTTTCCCGTAAGAGTTGCTTAATACTTTCCTGAAGGAAAGACCATAGAAAAGGACAGGGAGCCGTGAGGATTTTGCATCTCCGGGATTGGTCATTCCTCATTCTGGGCTCTTATCAGACCAACTGTATTTGTTCGGTTTTTCCGTCTATGGCTGACAGCAGCTGTCTCTGCATCCTCCGGTCGTTATTCCTGTCATTGTTAATTTACAATGGCTGTAAACTAATTATTCAGATAATCTTCCCAAACAGCTGCCTCTGCACTGATCCAGGTACATACGCCATTAAAAACCATATGAAGGACATTAGCACAGACGCCTGCCCCATTATTTATTGTTTGTCTTGTTACCTTATACAGGGGACGCCGCGCTGGATTGGAGAGTATTCGGATACCAAAAGCTGCTGCCAGGCAAAACACATGCGAGACAGACAGATTTTCACAATTACATACCGTTCAATTTGTCAACTTGTATTTGAGGTCCATGAATAATTTCATTGAGTGCTATACAGTGAATATTGTACCCACGATTGTAAAATACAAGTATATATATATATATCATTATATTATAAGTCACTGAGGAGAAGTGATGGATGAATTTCACCCTTTCGCTTCGCCGGAAAATGCATGAATTTCCCAGAAAATTTGCAAAACTCGAATTTTGTCACCCGCGTTAAATCGCCGGCGTTAAAGTCAATGGGAGTCCGAATAGTGTTGACGAAAGCGACATTTCTGACAAGCATTACATTTTTATTTTATACCACGGGAGTTTTGCAAATTTATTCGCCGGAGATGAAACACAGAAATTCAATGCGAAACCGCGCCAGGTGAATTTATTCGCCCATCACTACTGAAGAGTTCCACAACCCTATAAAGGTACAAGTCCAAGCGCTTTTATACAGGTCATAGAGCTCCAAGGTGACTTCTAATATCCTCATATTCTACAACAGGGGGTACATTATTTATTATAATACACAAGTTTCAGTGAGTCATGTGACAGAAATGACATCACTAAACTGAGATTATAACTGATGACATCACTGAGCACCATGTATAGGTATATCATAGCTTTTACTTGATCCCAACTAAGATATAATTGATCCTTATTGGAAGCAAAACCTGCCTATTGGCTTTATTTAATGTTTAAATTATTTTCTTGTTGGCTTAAGGTATGAAGATCCAAATTATGGAAAGATCCGTTATCCGGAAAGCCCCAGTACCCGAGCATTCTGGATAACAGGTCCCATACCTGTATTAGAAATCAGACTGCCTCTATATCATTATAATGCTCCTTTGTGACTTCTGAATGTCCCTCTATTACAGCTGAGCTCTACATAAAGCCTTAGATTATAATACTGAGCCAATGGTTATCACTTACATATTAAGCTGCTCTCTGCTACTCCCGTCAGTCTATTAACCTTTTGCTCTTCCTGATCCACAAATGTTCTAATACTCAGGCCCATGATTGACAGAAATAGCTGGAAATATTCATTACAAAAATGGCATCTGTAGAAAAAGTCCCAGAGTAGCGACAGATCTTTTTAGCATCATGCAACATCCTATTAATAGTCTACGAACACTGCATTGTGCAGGTATAGGACCTGTTATCCAGAATGCTCGGGACCTGGGGTTTTCTGGATAAAGGATCTTTCTGTGATTTGGATCTTCATACCTTAAGGGGCCCATTCACTAAGTTCGAGTGAAGGAATAGAGGAAAAAAAACTTGAATTTCGAAGTGTTTTTTTTTTTTTGGCTACTTCGACCATCGACTACGACTTTGAATCGAACTAAAAATCGTTTGACTATTCGACCATTCGATAGTCGAAGTACTGTCTCTTTAAGAAAAAACTTCAACCCCCTAGTTCGCCACCTAAAAGCTACCGAAGTCAATGTTAGCCTATGGGGAAGGTCCCCGTAGGCTTTCCAAGTTTTTTCAATGGATTAAAATCCTTTGAATCATTCGATTCGAAGGATTTAATTATTCGAACGAATTCCGCAAAATCCTTCGACTTGGATATTCGAAGTCAAAGGATTTTAATTCACCAGTCGAATATCGAGGGTTAATTAACCTGCGATATTCGACCCTTAATACATTTGCCCCCTAGTCTACTAGAAAATCATATAAACATGAAATAAACCCAATAGGCTGGTTTTGCTCCCAATAAGGATTAATTATATCTTAGTTTGGATCAAGTACAAGAGACTGTTTTATTATTACAGAGAAAAAGGAAATTATTTTTAAAAATTTGGATTATTTAGATAAAACGGAGTCTATGGGAGACTTTCTGGATAACAGGTTCCATTCCCGTACATTCAAAATGAAACAAGACAAGAAATTAAAAGGCCACACACAAAGATTAAACATTATTTCTGGAAGGAGCGATTCTTTCGATTACTTATTTTAAAAAAAAAGTCGGAAACCTAAAAACCAAGACTGAAATAATGAAAGAAAAAACTCCTCTGTTGCCAATAAAGTTCACAGGAGAAAAAACGCATTCGGTCTTGGGAATTAGTTTCGCGTAAATAAATGAGGGGCTTCTTTCCAAGGTCATCAACAAGGGGAAGAAGGTTAGCGGTGGCCAAAGTTAATTCTTAAGAGCTTTGGCTTTTGTATCCCAAGTCCTCATTTTCATTTAAGGGTAAATAGGCACAAGTGATAAAATTCCAACCTCGGATCCCGTAAGTGACACTTTCATGAACGAGGAACGAATCATAAAGAGGGAAAATTATAGAATTGGGAAATTATAAACTTCAATAAGGTGAAAGGCAATTCCGCACCGAGAGCAGCAGAACCGTTTACATGTTAAAATGGGTTCAGAGGGCGACTTTTCTAACCATTTATTTGCATTAGGCAGGAGCGAAGATTCATTTGCAGAAGCCGCCGCATACGTTTACCTGAAACGCACAACAGGACTGGGGGGGGGGATATATCCATGTTTAATATATATTCCGGTAAAAGGAATTCTAGCGTGAGGATAAAAAAAGCTGGATTCAGGCTCACCGCAATCTTTGCAATCTGCCTCAATTTGTGAAATAAAAAAGTTAAGGCTGCCAGCATCTGTTAAAGGGATACTGTCATGGGAAAACGTGTTTTTTTCCCCAAAACACATCAGTTAATAGTGCTGCTCCAGCAGAATTCTGCACTGAAATCCAAAGAGCAAACAGATTTTTTTATATTTAATTTTGAAATCTGACACGGGGCTAGACATATTGTCAGTTTCCCAGCTGCCCCCAATCATGTGACTTGTGCTCTGATAAACTTCAGTCACTCTTTACTGCTGTACTGCAAGTTGGAGTGATATCACCCCCTCCCTCCCCCCCAGCAGCCAAACAACAGAACAAAGGCCCCGGACACACATGCAGATATTTGTAGCGTTTTCGGCTTGGCCTGCTGCGTAAATATGCTATCAGTTTCAACCATCGGCAATGACATACAACACTAGCATATTTAAGATGCGGTCAGCTTGTGGTGCGGACTGAGCTGAAAACACTGCAAATATCAGCATGTGTGTTCGAGACCTAGGGTTGTCACCCCCCCGGTAAACATCTGCCAGGGCCGGTATTACAAATTTACCGGCAATGTAGCTGCCGGTAATTTGTAATACCCTTAACAAAAGCCCTTGGCCCTCCAGTTCAAACTTACCTTTTCTTCGTCTATAGCCCCTCTCGTGATGTGGCCCCGCCCCTTTTGCATCTCGACCCCGCGGCTTAGCCCTTTTTACACATACGGCCCATGCATTTAGTTACCACCCCCACCACTGGCCAGTATTTTTTTAAAAAAAAAAAAAAAAAGGTGCCAACCCTATCGGGACCTAACACAAGATAACAGCTGCCTGGTAAATCTAAGAACAACACTCAATAGTAAAATCCAGGTCCCACTGAGACACATTCAGTTACATTGAGTAGGAGAAACAACAGGCTGCCAGAAAGCAGTTCCATCCTAAAGTGCTGGCTCTTTCTGAAATCACATGACCAGGCAAAATGACCTGAGATGCACCTACACACCAATATTACAACTAAACACACTTGCTGGTTCAGGAATGAAAATTTATATTATAAAGTGAATTATTTGCAGTGGAAACAGTGGAAATAAAAACTACACCATAAAAATCATGACAGAATCCCTTTAAGAACAGTTTTGTTGGCTTCACTGTCCTTCTCCATTACAAGCTCCTTGTCCTACTTCCCTGTATGATATTGCTGGCCTGCAGCATTCAGGGGGTTAATAAACTAATTTGGGAGATAATTCACAATGTACAGCATTCCTATTAAACCTGATGTAAGGTCTTTTCCTGTCATTACGACAAAAGTAATAGATTTCACCCCAGGATCACGCACAATGTGATGTGCATAGATAAAAAGATGAATCAGAAATGCCTTTGAAACTAGGATATGAAACATTATATTTTCTGGGATTATGGCATTCACACGCCGGATTCTTCTCACCGGTTAAAGATTAGGAATTAAAATTAAAAAAAAACCCAGGACACAATGCTGTGTAATCCCAGGGGAACTCTGCCTGGATACAATTATTTACAGTACAGTAGGATTAAAACCATGAAGCAGTACATTTATATTAAGGGGCAGATTTATCAAGGGTCAAATTGAAAATTCAAATTAGAATTTTCTAATTATTTCATTGTCAAAACTGTCACATTCGACTAGAGAGTTATTCAAATTTGATTCAAGATTTTTTTAAAACAAATCTAAGTAAATTTTCAAGATTTATAATACTCTGGCCCTTTAAGAACTTGAATTCGACTAATGGAAGAGGTCCAGGGATCAATTTGGAGTTGTTTGTAGCCTTCACGACATTCAAGGTTTTTTTTTGGAAAATCTAATCTAGTTTTTAAATTTGAATTCATAGCGAATGTGATTCGAGTTTCGTGGTTGATTCAATTCATCCAAGTTTAAAATACTCGATTTTATTAATATATTTCGGATGGTTGAATTTCTCGAATTTATGGGAGTTTAGGGGAGTTTTTAAAAATACGACATTCGACCTAAATTTAAGAATGAAAAGAGGTGTCACAGGAAGCTCTATACGCTGAGGTTCTGACACTGCTGGAAATAGACCTGGATGTGGTCCTACTATGAAAAAAGTGGGTGTGATCAGAGCAGCAAATTCGATTTTTGATCACATGCTCTGCTCCGTGCAATGACAATGTGGGCAGAGTGTAGAGTGTAGAGTGCAGTTAGTAGCAGAGTTGTCAACTTTCGGGAGCCACCCGATTTTTTTCAACCTGCCACCAACCTACCCCCTTGGTCTCCAGACATAATGGAACTGTGGCCCTTCTAAGAAGTACTTACCTCTGGTTGCTAAACTTCTACAATCAGTTTCTGTTCTGATCATTGTGGAGAGGACAGGGATGGGCCTCTGGGTTGGGAGGCTGGCAACCCAAAAACACTACAATAGTAGCAGTGAGTAACAATGATGGGATCAGGAAAACAGAGGGAAGTGAAGATCCAACTGCCAACCCTACAGTCAGCAGTCTGTTACACACAACTCTGTCAGTAGGTGGGTATCATTTCTGCATAGGGATGCACCGAATCCATTCTATTTTGGATTCGGCCAAACCCCCGAATCCTTTGCGAAAGATTCGGCCAAATACTGAACCGAATCCAAATCGTAATTTGCATATGCAAATTAGTGGTGGGAAGGGGAAAACATTTTTTATTTCCTTGTTTTGTGACAAAAAGTCACACGATTTTTAATTATCAATTAAATGTAAAATAATTATTAGGTTTCTGCAGGCAGGATTTATGCATTTTGCCCTATATGAGCTACAAAAGCCATAGTGTATGCTAGATTAGGAATGGGTTTCCCTCCCCCTTTATAAATGTCATATATTTTTTTTTTACAGTTTAACTAATTTAACTGTTATTAAAGGGGAAGGAAACCTAGTTGGCGCAAAAACCCTCCCCCCTCCCGTGTGTTGCCCACCCTCCCTCCTTCCCCCTGGCCTACCTGTCCCGCTTGTTACTTACCCTTCTGTGCAGGTCCAGTCCAGGGAGTTCACAGACGACATCTTCTTCCAAGCGATCTTCTTCCGGCTTTGAACAGCGTTTTGGCGCATGCGCAGTAGGAGCATTTCGCCGGTACGGATCTACTGCGCAAGCGCCAAAAGTCACGATGTACTTTTGGCGCATGCGCAGTAGATCGTACCGGCGAAATGCTCCTACTGCCCATTCTATTTTGGATTTGGCCAAACCCCCGAATCCTTTGCGAAAGATTCGGCCAAATACCAAACCAAAGCCAAATCGTAATTTGCATATGCAAATTAGTGGTGGGAAGGGGAAAACATTTTTTACTTCCTTGTTTTGTGACAAAAAGTCACACGATTTCCCTCCCTGTCCCAAATTTGCATATGTAAATTAGGATTCGGATTCGGTTCAGCCAGGCAGAAGGATTCGGCCGGATCTGAATCCTGCTGAAAAAGGCCGAATCCTGGCCGAATCCCGAACCGAATCCTGGATTCGGTGCATCCCTATTTCTGCATTACCCAAATGTTGCCGTAGAAAATGCTTTTCCCAACTCAAATCAACTCTCCCAACTAGACCATGCTCTTAACTGTGGAATTCCTACCCCAAAACCTTTCTTTTTTCAAAATTTAGACTACCTCTTGCACCACTGGGATTGAACTCAGAGTTTCCGCTTAAAATGCCTCAACCATTATAAATTGCAGCACTTGTAACTCAGCTGCTTATTTCAGTAATTTGCCCACCCACTTAGCGCTCAAGCTAAAGACCTCCTTCCTCTCGTGTCTCTTAACACTTGTTATTGCTGTAATGCAGCACTGGGTATACAAGTAGGGGTATAGTAATGAAAATATCTAGAAAAAGAAAGAGTTTCTTCAATGAAAGGTTTTATTTATAAAAATTTGTATCTTGCTCTTGTAAAACGAAACACTTTCCAAGACCTGTGCAAGCAATATTGAAGAAGGGATAAGTCAGACATGTAACATTCTCTCTGAAGGTGTAACTATCAAGCTCAAGATTAATGTCGCTCTATTCTAATAAATGGGACTCAAATGTTTCAAAGCCCAGGGAGCCGTCCATTAACTTGTATTCGAATAAAAAGCCTCTGAATTAGAACTATATTGAAAACTGAGTTTCTGCCACTCACATAATTTAATATAAAATTGTCTTATTTAAAAATAAAAATTATATATATATATAAAGCACTGGTGATTTAACAAGCAGATCATGATCTGAAAGCCGCTCTCTGTCTACCATCTTTGCTACAAGTCACATCAGATGCTTGGAAAGTGTGTAATTATTTCCCCATGAATAAAAGCACTTTGCAACATTATCAATTAAATGTAAAATAATTATTAGGTTTCTGCAGGCAGGATTTATGCATTTTGCCCTATCTGAGCTACAAAAGCCATAGTCGGTGTATGCTGGATTTGGGATGGGTTTCCCTCCCCCTTTATAAATGTCATTTTTTTTTAATTTTTTTTTACAGTTTAACTAATTTTGGTGACAGAATTGAATTTTGCCAACTGTGTCTCTGAAGTTAAAGGGGACCCGCCACCCAAAAAATTTATTCCAAATCCTATTTTATCACATTAGTCAAGCAAAATGAACTTTAATTACACTAAATAAATTATTTGAATCTTGTTTCCTTCAGTCTGGGAATTCATAATTATAACAAGCAGGCAGGAGCCATTTTGTGGACACTGTTATTAAGACAAGTCTTGTATCATCTCAGAATCTTGTTTGTGCACCAGAATGGGGGACCTGATGTCCATCCCCATGTCCTGGCTACACAATTAAATGGTGAAGAGAACGGGGGAATGTGGGGAGAGCAGTGACATGTAGGAAGTGTTGAATGGAAAGTGAAAGTAATTGTCTGCCTAAGGCATAGAGGAGGGGCAGACACTATTTGATTGACAGCTGAGATCTTTAATGAGCTTACAACAGATATGAATGCTTTAATCGAAAAAATAAATTGGATTTCATGTTAACTTTGAAAAGGGCTTTTATTATACAGCTTTTTATGTCTGGGTGACAGGTCCACTTTAAAGAATATTGGATGGCTCACAGAACTATAAAAGATTTTTAGTAGGAAATCAGGATTTTAATATTACCAGGGGTATCTTTTTGCCAATCCTAAAGTGCCATCTTTTACAAAGCTATCCCCTTACTTAACCTTGGGTAAAATCTCACTAGATGGTCCTATGAGAAGAGTAAACCAACTGCAAAACAAAGGGCATCCAGGCATTCAAGGATTCCGTAAGTGTTGCAAAAGTATAGAAACATTTTAAAAAATTACATTGAGAGTGCATGATCCCAAGTAGCCCTAGACATTTCTACCTTCAAGGGCACTTTGTCATAGGCTCAAGGTACAAAATGTGTAGGGTCGCTAGCGATACTTAAATTATAACGTGAAAATTACATTAAAAGTTCAGTATCTCCAGTGGCCCTATGCGTTTTGTGCATTTCAAGGGGAGACCCAAATATGTAGTCTTAAAGGAGAATTCACTAAGAACAGTAGTCTATTATTTTACTAGTGGGCATGCAAGGCTTACAGAATACTGCAAATTGGCATTTCTGGCTCACAATATAAAACCCAATAAAAAAAGCAATCCAGTTATCCATTATTCTTCACATAAGGCAAGCCAGAGTTTGTTTTGTAAACATGAACAAACATGAAAAATTGAACGGTTTTCAAAAAATATCTCCAGTCTCCAGATTTGCACTTAATCAAACTGACAATCATGCCTGACACACTGCTAAACTCCTCTTTAATGGAGCAGCAGTGAGTTCAGAGGTGGGTTTGGCAAAGGATTATTGCCTTTTTGTCACAGTCTCAATGAACCTCGGCAGGAAGACCAGTCTAAGGGGCATATTTATTAACGGTCCAAGTGAAAATTCTAATTTAAATTCAAATTTTAGAAATTGTAAATTATCCAAACTTGATTTGAGATTTACTTCGAATTTGATTTTCGAGATCTATCATACTCTGGCCCTTTGAGAACTTGAATTTGACTATTTGCCACCTAAAACCTGCCAAATTACTGTATAAGTCAATAGGAGAGGTCCAGGGATCAATTTGGTAAAGTTTGTAGCCTTCCTACTTGAATCAAGGTTTTTAAATTCGAATTATAAAATTAGATTTTATTAATCAATTTCAACTAGTCAAATTTCGAATTTATGGGAGTTTAAAAAAACCTCACATGAGTTCGAAATTCCATCCTTGATAAATGTGCCTCTAAGAGTTTTGCTTATTCATCATGTGCTAAAATAAAGTGCTCCTGCATGGTAACATCACTGGGCCCTTAAACGTTAGGAACAAGACACTTTCCATGAATATATATTGGACATACTTATCGGTTCCACTGGGCCCCCCAGGTAATTGCAGTGTCGGCTTCCTCTATACTTACACCTCTGCTTTCAGGTGATGCTTGGTGAGTTTGTATCATAGTTGGTGTGACTGAAAAAAATACATTCAATAAGTTCAACCTTTCATACGTGCCAAAACCTACCTAACTGCTTGTTGATTATTTGTGTAGCACACAAGGGATGTGGCCAACTTTTTTAGTACTAAGTGCTTCTGTTCATGGGGGGGGGGTCTATGAAAAACTTGTAAGGTGCCCCATACTTTAAAAAATAATGAAAATATAACAAATACTTGTGAAAAATGGATTGGGGCAATATGAAAGAGCAATTTGAAAAGTGGACATCCTTACCTAGTTCCTTGGGAGATGGTAATTAATAAATAACATAATGTCGGTTTAAAAAAAAAAAAAAAAGGACAAAAAAAATCTACATTTGACCAGACAGATTATTTAATAATGAAATATTCAATCTTTGACTGTATCAAGATTAATCAAGTGTCCAGTCGTATTGGTCATTATCTGTAGGTGCTTCATACAGGTGCTGATATCTCTGATTTCATCTCTGACCCACACCCGCCCTCCCTCCACCCGCCTTAGCCCGACTTCCAGGTTCGTTTTATAGACCTGCTCTGCCCCGCTGATGAAGTCACAAAAGTGATGGGGCAAGCAGGTGCAGCATCTATAAAAGAAGAACGGCATGTGACCTTGTACATCTACGTGGTCTATTCATTTTGCCAACAGGACACCTTTTTATTGCCCAGCATATGATCACTTTCAGTAAAGAGAACTGTAACCGATCTGTTGGACTGTGAGATGGTTTGCAGGCATCAGAGGTGCTGTAAGGAGTTCAGCTTAATGAAGTACAAAATATGATTACTTATTTAAAAGAAAACAATTTGAAGAGTAACTAATAATAAAATCTGAAAGTTAAATATGATTAGTGCTAAATCGGAAAGTTGTTTTCTTCTACAGAATTAAAAAGACAGATTGGGTTAAGCAACATAACATTTACAAGTTGTCTGGACTAAACCGTTGATTTGAGTCAGTGACAAAGGCAATTAGCACTTATTGAATAATTAAAAATAATCAACAGAGCAATCTGACACAGGTTTTCTGGAAATGTTTTCGATTTGGCTCATGAGAGGCAGGGAGAACCACTGTGGAAATATCATCATTACACACAATATCTGTTAATTGCACTTCAGACGCACAATTATGCACAAAGAGGGCCGTTTCTATTGCTTGCAAGTTTTGCTGTGTGTTGTAAAGTGTGATAAAATGTCATTTTATATTGTAAACCTCTATCCTTCACAAGACACTCCTTTGCTGCCTTTATGATCAAATATACAATCCTAGAAGCGAAACGAAGAGCAATTTGCGAAATGTAGCAAAAGTGGAGGTAGTCTAATAAGCCCACAAGTTGTTACTGACTCTATAATTCCCTGGTTAGTTTATGGTACACAAGGCATTTAGCAAAATCAATTTCCATGGGATGTTTCTGAGCAATAAACATGGGTCGTAGACTACTCCCTGAACTTCCAGTTATAATTAGCCGGAAGCAATGAAGATATTGCGGACATTTTGCTCGTGCATCCAACCATCATGTTGTTAAAGTAATACTGACAGGCTTCACCAAAAAAATAAATCAGGTCAGTATCACTAACAAATAAGTGCTTTATATTGAGCGGAGCTGGCATTCATCTCATAATAAAGTATAATTTAAACAGTTCAATGGCCTTCAGTTTATTACACCAGCTCAGGTCTAACCGGCACAGTTCAATATGTAAGAGAGTTGGGCCTTGGATAATGCTTAGATGTTGGATCAGCTCCTGGGCAGGTTTAGGTGAGAGTCATGTTAACTCTCAGCAAGTGGCTGAATCATATTCAGAGGGTGAGGTATCAGTCAATAGCTTTTGTTTTTCATGTAAAGTACTCGCTGTGGGTCATCACTGGACATCGGGGGGCAGATGTATCAAGGGTCGAATATCGAGCGTTAATTAAGATATATTGGTTTGGTAGGTAGCACCATCCATTGGTAGAGATTTGAAACAAAATGGTGGTGTGCAAGGTCAATAATTAACCCTCGATATTCGACTGCCGAATTAAATTCGATATTCGAAGTCAAAGGATTTTGCGCAATTCCTTCGATCGAACGATCGAAGGAATAATCGTTCAATTAAATCCTTCGATCGAAGGATTATCCTTCGATCAGAAAAACCTTGGATAGCCTATGGGGACCTTCCCCATAGGCTAACATTGGCCTCGGTAGGTTTTAGGTGGTGAACTAGGGGGTCGAATAAATTTTTAAAGAGACAGTACTTCGATTATCGAATGGTCGAATATTTGAACGATTTTTAGTTTGAATCGTTCGATTCGAAGTCGAAGGTCGAAGTCGAAGGTGGAAGTAGCCAAAAAAAACATTCGAAAATCTATTTTTTTTCCCTCTATTCCTTCACTCGAGCTTAGTGAATGGGCCCCCAGAAGTTGAGATTCCTCAAGTAACTCATATCAGTTGGAAACAGTAGACACTCAAGGCACTTCTAGAGACTTTAAAAGAACAGTTCAGTGTAGAAATAAAACTGGGTAAATAGATAAATACTTATGTATACATACTTATAAATACATACAAAAATGTAATGTATAAAAGCTGGAGTGGAAGGATATCTAATGTACACTACTCCTCTTTTTTAGCGATCTATCCTCTTTGCCAGTGGCGTAACTAGAGTGTGCCGGGCCCCCCTGCAAAAAAAACCTTTGATGGGGCCCCGCGCACTCCGATGCCCATCCTCACACCCCACCCACTTCCCGCCCTGACTCCGACCACGTCCCGACTACAACCACCTCCCAACTCCAACCACGTTCCGACTCCGACCACGTCCCTTCCCCTTTCTCCAAAAGGCAAAAACCATGGATCCAAAAAGTCCTAAATACAGACAGTGAACTTTGCTAACCTGGGCTAAGATGAATTACAGTATGTTAAATGCAGCCATTAGCTAAATCAGGAAATATTACTAATATACTGTAGTTGAACAGAAGCAAATTACTTTTATTCATGGATTATTAAGAATTTTTGTTCAATAATATTTATTGTATTTTAACATTGGACAGTGGAAGAAAATGTGGATTCACTGGAGGATACATAACATATTGGCACCTGCCAGCAAATCAGGTTTCCCAGGTCCTTTAAATCTGCCATTTAATCAGAACCGATTTGACTGCTTTAAGAAAATTCAATTCAATCCTTTTCTATTATATGGATGTTAACGCTCATCTTAAACCCTATCATTTTGGTACTGTAAGTCCACAAAAGGTACTGAGTTAAATTTAAAGCAGCACACTTTTATTGCAAACTTTCCAAATGTTGAGACTTCTGTTTTATGATAAGCAAATCCAAGCTGCTCTTCTTATGCAATACTAGGCCGGATTGAAGAATTCTGTGGATGTCGATAACATTCTGTGAAGATGAAATTCTGAGTTTGGCTTTGATGTTTATTCAAGAGGAATTTTGTTATGTAAATTAGTAATATCTGGAACAATGCAGTGTTCATTGAAGTTAAATGCAGAGCCATAAATCAACTATGTATTAAGTAGATAAAAGTAAACTGCCAACTATACATCATGGCTGCCAACATGCTTGATTGGTTTAAGGTATTTAACCCAGCTCAATATTCCTAAATATTTATTCCCTCATTACCCCTAGTTTTTTAATCCATCTTCTGTTAATACTTATATTGTACATTATCAACTGAAGGTGGGATCCAATACCAATTCAGATTTGGTGATTTATACTTAGGGGCAGATTTACTAAGGGTCGAATATTGAGGGTTAATTAACCCTCGATATTCGACTAGGAACTAAAATCGTTCGACTTCGAATATCGAAGTCGAACGATTTAGCGCTAATCCTACGATCGAACGATCGAAGGATTATTCGTTCGATCGAACGATTAAATCCTTCGAATCGAACGATTCGAAGGATTTTAATCCAACGATCGAAGGAATATCCTTCGATCAAAAAAACACAGGCAAGCCTATGGGGACCTTCCCCATAGGCTAACATTGAGTTCGGTAGCTTTTAGCTGCCGAACTAGGGGGTCGAAGTTTTTCTTAAAGAGACAGTACTTCGACTATCGAATGGTCGAATAGTCGAACGATTTTTAGTTCGAATCGTTCGATTCGTAGTCGAAGTCGTAGTCGAAGGTCGAAGTAGCCCATTCGATGGTCGAAGTAGCCAAAAAAAACACTTCGAAATTCGAAGTTTTTTTAATTCGAATCCTTCACTCGAGCTTTGTAAATGTGCCCCTTAATTTTTAACATAAATACAAGATAAACACCACATAATGACAATTCACTGCGGAACATTTAGTGATAGAGGCATGGCCCTATCGCTGGCACTTCATAGACCCAATAATGATTTTGAATTATTTTTTTTAAAAATATTGAGTCTGTGTTGAACACTGGGTTGGCTGGGCTTCATCTAAGCATATGCAATCGCTAAGTGCATTGAATACTAACCTGGAATGGACAGTCAGGACGGGTGCCTTTACTTGTGCCTCAAGCAACCTACTCCTTGTGGGGCCCATCATTTATAACGTAAATGGATTCTGTCATTATTTTTTATGGTGTCGTTTTTATTTGTAAATTAAACTGTTTACACTGCAAATAATTCACTCTACAATATAAAAATTCATTCCTGAACCAACAAGTGTATTTAGTTGTAATATTGGTGTGTAGGTGCATCTCAGGTCATTTTGCCTGGTCATGTGATTTCAGAAAGAGCCAGCACTTTAGGATGGAACTGCTTTCTGGCAGGCTGTTGTTTCTCCTACTCAATGTAACTGAATGTGTCTCAGTGGGACCTGGATTTTACTATTGGGTGTTGTTCTTAGATCTACCAGGCAGCTGTTATCTTGTGTTAGGGTGATGCTATCTGCGGTGATATCACTTTAACTTGCAGTACAGCAGTCGAGAGTGACTGAAGTTTATCTGAGCACAAGTCACATGACTGGGGGCAGCTGGAAAACTGACAATATGTCTAGCCCCATGTCAGATTTCAAAATTAAATATAAAAAAATCTGTTTGCTCTTTTGAGAAACAGATTTCAGTGCAGAATTTTGCTGGAGCTAATGCATTTTTTTTAAAAAATTCCATGACCGTATCCCTTTTACATTCAAGTTTTCTGTTATGCTATAATACCCAGTTCCTTTTCTTGAGTCAGTGAATGCCGGAGGCTGCAGGTCACCCAAAAATATTTCTGGCAGGATCTCTATGACTTGGACCTCCATAAGAGTTTCAGTGATTCCCTTCTAGAATATTCCTCAGCCAGCACAACCCACGCAGACAAAGAAACCTTTACCGGCCCTTTCTATTAGCAAGTCATTGGCATGGAAGAATCTGGAGCAGATATATTCCTCTTCCTCCAGACCATTATGCATTTTCCCCCGTTTCTTAAATAATGCATTTATTATAGACAAGCAGACCTGAGCAAACCGGTATTATTGGACACGCTTCTGAATTAATTTCCACTTTGAAAGCTACAAGATGAAAATCCGAACTGTGTGATAAATTAAGCTGCCAAATGAAATGGATTAGCGATCAGTGAAATTGCCTGATAGGCTGTCAGATCCATTTCAGATTAGAATTCATTCTTCCCCCACCTGTTCATTAAGAGGCAAGTTCAAGGCAACGTCAGTGACTGATTGCACGTTAACAAGCTGTTTATATGGGGAGTGTTGCTGGCCCAGTCAACACATCTACATTCACACATTTATTTAGGGCTAACTCCAATGTAATGTTTTCTGCACACATTCCCAATATGCAAAATAAACACCTCTTCCTCCCGAAGTTTCATTTTAAGAACGACAAAGAGGAGATAAGTCTTATAAAATTTAAAATTTAGGAACGTTAGATTGTGCTTCCAGCCCCTGAACATCGCGATGGATAAAACCACAAAAAAAAAACCCACGAAAACAAAAAAATAAAATTGAAAAACAAAATCATCAGCAAAATGTGCAGAAATGATGTGAGCAGAAGGCAGGTTCTCAAATAAAGCTGAGTGACTATTAACCTGTGTGCCAATGCTCTCAATATCTCCCTAGACTTACAGCTATACAACTCTTGCTTGGCAAGACAGACTTATTCTTTAGATTTAAAATATACTTGGGCAGACATAAATTGCCAGTACACCATATAGACATGTTATCCAGAAAGCTCAGAATTATGGAAAGTTCATCTCCTGTAGACTTCATCATAATAAAATAGTCCAATTTTTTTAAAATTACTTTCTTTTTCCCTGTAATAATAAAACAGTACCTTGAACTTAATCCTACCAAATATATAATTAATCCTTATTGATTATTACATGATTTTCTAGTAGACAAGGTATTCATTAAAGAAAGATCTGTTATTCTGGATTCTGGATAACAGGTCCCATACTTGTGTACTTACTTTTTTTTTTTTTTTTAAAGGGCCACTTACTATAATAAAATAAATATAAAAGGCTTAAAGGACTACTAATATAACATTTTTAATTTTACTGGATATACTGGTTTCTACCCAGAGTCATAGACCAGGGCTGGAAAACTGAAGCATAGCGCTCCAAGGGAGTTTTCTGGCCCCTTACCTTCTTAAGAGCTCAACAGACTTCCCATATCAATCGTTTTAATATTTTACCCCCCCTGTGGGAATTCAGTCAAATGGCAGCCTTAGCAATAATTTCTTAAAGTCAACAGGCAGCAGCATCCGAGTAACATTAAACAGAAATCTGCCTGTTTTATACACAACAGAGTTTTTAAGAGAGAAGTAACTTGTACAGTGTTTAACAAAAGTAACAGTAACCAAAACAGCCTGTTCCACTGGCAGTCTGGTCACGCAGTTAAAGGAGAAACAAACCCCTTGTTAAAAAAAAACCCCTACCCCACATAGACCACCCTCCCCCCCCAGCCTAGCTGCTACCCCGGGCAAATGCCCCTAACTTTTTACATACCCCTCTGTGCAGATTCAGGGATTGAAATTCACGGCAGCCATCTTCTGCGTCTTCGGTAATCTGAGAATGAGACCGGCGAATCGGCGCATGCACCAAAAATTTACGGAAATTGCTGAAGCGCCGGAAGAAAGCACAAAGACCCGGAAGATGATTGCCGTGAATTCCGATCCCTGAATCTGCACCGAGGGGTAAGTAAAAAGTTGGGGGCATTTGCCCGGAGTAGCAGCTAGGCTAGGGGGAGGAGGGAGGGGGTCTACATAGGGTAGGGGGGGTCTACGTAGGGTAGAGGGTTTGTTTCTCTTTTAATGCTCTTTACAGCAAAGTCTTAGCCCTACTTAGAGTAGTTAGTCCATATATCCATTTACAGCCTTGATTCCTCACTTTGCATTCACCTCACATACTAATACTTACTGCTTTCTTTGGGCAGAGAGCTCCCCCAGGTGGTTAGTCGTCACTTACAGCACCTGTGCTAGTTGATGTACAGACAGCTTCTGATATTTTATTTATATGCTGGGTCTCATAAAGCAATCTGGGATATATGTACCTTCCCTCGAGTGTTTTTCCAGACACTGTGCCACACCACAAACATTGGAGAGTCCTACAAGACTCAGTCTTCATGACCATAGCACTCAGCACTGCACTAAGATTTTAGACAATAAAGGATAAGCAAAGATACCATTGTAACAATTTAAGATAAGCAAGTCTCTTGGGTGAACTGTGACAATTTAACCTTCACTACCAAAACTGAACACAATTCTGGGAGTTTTAGGGTCATGTTTTATGTGTTATAACTTCATAACCTACCAAATTAGGTAAAAATTAACATGGTACAGGTATGGGACCTGTTATCCAGAATGCTCGGGACCTGGGGTTTTCCAGATAAGGGATCTTTCCGTAATTTGGGTCGTCATGCCTTAAGTCTACTAAAAATTAATTTAAACATTAAATAAACCCAATAGGCTGGTTTTGCTTCCAATAAGGATTAATTATATCTTAGTTGGGATCAAGTACAAGCGACTGTTTTATTATTACAGAGAAATCATTTTGAAAAATTTGGACTATTTGGATAAAATGGAGTCTATGGGAGACAGCCATTCCGTAATTCAGAGCTTTCTGGATATCGGGTTTCCAGATAAGGGATCCTATACCTGTGATAAGAGGGTGTGGACATAAAATAGGTGTGGCCAAAAATCACTGGCTTCTACTCTACATGGCTTTGGGCCGGCATTTGCACTAGATTTCTGGGTCGCAGGTGGGTTTGAGCTGAGCTCCCCCGCACAAACAAAACACCTTACTCTTCCCAGCTTCCACTTCCAGCAGCCTCAATCTATAGGTGTGCACCTCCACCACCTCCTTTTTTGACATCTCAGAGATAGGGTGGGGCTGGCCTATAAATAGAGGTGCCTTGCCGACTCAAATTGGGCGTGGGTATGGAGCATTGTAGTTGTAGTAGGCAGGTACCAATTCAGAACATCCAGAGGTAGAACCCAGGAGCCCAAAGTTTAAATAATACAAAAAGTTTTTATTTTTACATGTATAAAAGATATAAGTAAAAGTCATAGTCTATTATTAACTATCTCACGAAACGTAAGGCTTTTATCTTTTATACATGTTTAAAAAACTAAAATTTTCCTGATTGACTCCCCTGTGAAGGTCTGGGGCATGAGCATGGGGCATGAGTCACAAACATTGACTGTGCTAAGCTTATATATTTCTCCAGGATATTTCTAGGACAGGTATTGTAAACTAAAAATACTGGAAAGGGATACATGGGAATTATTATAGTTATCAGCTATGCTTCAGAGTATTAATAGAAAAGTTTTTTTGCATTTGATGATTGTGATGAGGAAATTTTTTCCCAAATGCAAATTTTTTTTGCGAAACTGTGGCAAATTGTTGCCACAGAAAAATCTGCCCATAAGAAAAAACGCTCTTTGATTTTAATGCATTTGGAAAAAAAAGCTGCCATAAGAAAAAACACTGACTTTAATGCATTTGAAGCGAGAAAAATTTTGACGCCACTGACTTCAATTTAACTTTTTTGTCGTTACGTGAATTTTTTGCCGAAACAGGACTGATTCGCTAATCATTATTTGTTGATTTTAATGATGATTAATTGCTAGTTAGCTGCTACTGGTTACAAGCCTGTAGGCAAATGCCTTTCTAAATGGCTGTTCACAGAATTCCCGTTGACATATCAGCAGGCAAGGGGGGGGGGGGCATTAATAGTGTAAAGTGTAAATAACCGTAAACTTTTGTGGTGAAATTTTAATATCAATATTATTTAGAATTTCTTGCTACTTGCATTTACTGTATTTCGTTTTGTATTTCTTTTTAGAACTCACTGTTCTATCACTTTAAATTATATTTAAAAAAAACAAAAAACAAACAAACCAAAATGTTCCGTTATAATAACGCTTCTGAAGCAGGAAATACACAACTTAATTTAAATCTCAATTTGATACTGCCTGTTTTTATTTTTTCCAATATTTGCTGTTAGAAAGGATGGGTATTTTTCATAGCGAAGCTTGATGCAATGACTAAGCCCATATTCAGCTGCAGTGTTGACAGAAGCTTTTAATTCCTGCATATTAAAAAGGAAGGTCGGTGCATATTCCTGCAATGCAGCGCTCAATGACAAATAAACTGACAAACAGACTTATTAACTTAGCTCTCACTCTTGAATTAGAATAAAAAGGGAGCAGGTGTAAATGTCAACAGAATTGTAAGAAAACAAAAGAGATTATGCATCTTAATCATTTACAGAGCCAAGAAATTACTTCTACATTTACTAGATATTTTATCATTTTAGTGGAAGAAATAGAGCCGAGCACGATCTTCATTCTGTCTTTGGTTATATTTGTGTGCTTGCAGCTTGTACAGGTATGGGACCTGTTATCCAGAATGCTTGGAACCTGGGGCTTCCAATAACTGATCTTTCCATAATTTGGATCATCATACCTTAAGTCTTCTAGAAAATCATGTAAGCATTAAATAAACCCAATAGGCTGGTTTAGTTTCCAATAAGGAGTATTTATATCTTAGTTTGACTCAAACACAGTTTACTGTTTTATTATTACAAATAAACATTTATTGAAAAATCTGGATTATTTGGATAAAATGGAATCTATGGGAGATGCCTTTTCTGTAATTCAGAGCTTTGTGGATAATGGGTGGACCCATAGGGTTAAGTTCCCCTATGGTCTGAAAATCTCCACATAGTTGGAAATCCCCTGCTGTGGCCAGCTAAGTGTTGGACCTAAATTGGATAAGGGAGGGGGAGTGAATCCTTTGTACTTAATGCAGTGAGCCCTGGCAGATTCCATATTTGGCCAGAAGGTGTCACTGTTGTGTAATTTCTACATATAGCTGAGCTGCCATGTGCTCAGGATCAGTCTACTTTCAGTTTCACTTCAGGAAGGAGTGATTTGTTCCAGCTGGGTCTCTTCTAGCAACAGGCCCCAGGCTATGGAGAGAAACCACATAGGTGGCCATTCCCTTGGTGGGCTCAGGGATAACAGGACCCCAATAATCGTGAGAGAGATCTACCAGAGAAAGATGCCTGGAGATGGATTCCAGTGAAAGAGGCTTGGATGAGCATTGGAGTCGGCCTGAAGATTTCTGTGAGACACTGTGGATCCTGTATCAGTTAT
The DNA here is from genome assembly GCF_017654675.1 of Xenopus laevis. Lineage (NCBI taxonomy): Eukaryota > Metazoa > Chordata > Amphibia > Anura > Pipidae > Xenopus > Xenopus laevis. The sequence goes on from NC_054380.1 coordinate 4,902,396, forward strand.
GTATGATCCCTGAGGAAAGGGTATTGAAGGATCCCAGCATGTGTCCCCTGTGTGAGGACAGGTCTTGTCTGTGTACCTGCTACATGGGAGCAACTACCTCTGTCTATCAGGAGAGGTATTTGAGCAGATAGTGCTATTTGGGGTAAAGAGCTCTTGGGACTGGGACTGTGTTTGTCCAGCATGAGTGGAGTGCGCGACTGTGCCTGGTAAGGATCTTCATGTCTTAAGTGTACTAAAAAAAATCATTAAAAGATTAATTTCACCCAATAGGATTGTTTTGCGTCGAATAAAGATTACATACATCTTCGTTAGGATCAAGTGCCAGGTACAGTTTTAATATTACAGGAAAAAAGAGAAATATGTTTTTTTTAATTACTTTATTGAAATGGAGTCTATGGAAGATGGTCTTCCCATAATTTAGGGTTTTCTGGATAACAGGTTTCTGGATAATAGATCCTATAACTTTGTCTTTTTAAATGGAAAAAATGGCATATCCAAGATTACCTCAAAGGTGTGTCCAACCTGTAGCCTCTGCCTTACACATCCATCTAACCTTGGGCAACCAGAGGCTGGTAGTTGCAGTCTATCAGCAGTTGGAGCCCTTCAAGCTGGATTTTCTACCTTTCCCTGCATTTTACAGTGATAAAGTAATTGTAGCATACAATGCATAATACAAACAAATTTAACAGGGATCTAAATGCAAAAAATGAACTGTTGTAAACTTACTCAGGGTGATTCTCTCACCACCTTTGCAAATTACATTAGTTTTCTATTTTTTGTGGTTTCTAATATATTTGCATTTTTAGACTACTCATACCATGGTTTTGAGCTTAACCGACAGTCAGCAACCTTAGGGTTAACTAAATTCCAGAAGTGCATGGACAGTGGATAGACAGATCACTGGGGCTCATTTTTGAACACTGGGAAAACTTATACCTGGTCAGTAACCAATGGTAATAAATGAAAAGTTTTTTACTGTATATTGTTCTACCTGCATTTGGCTGAAAAATGATGATCACCGATTGGCTACTGCCTAAGTTCAAATTTGCCCATTTTCGATAATTAAACCTCACTGAGACTTTGATTACAAAAAAAAAGCTGTTGTGCTGAAAGCCTGGTATTAGCAGTCTAAAACTGTCTAAAATCATTAATGTCTAATAAAGCATTAAAATCAGAAAATTCATGTACATTTCAAAAGTGCTCAGAGGATTACTCTGAACATCATAATATTTTAATATCAATTTTGCAAGACCTCTGGGACATTTGCTATTTGCAATATAATGTACATGTATAGGATCTGTTATCTGAAAACCTGTTATCCAGAAAGCTCTGAAGGAAGGTCATCTCCCATTGACTCAATTTTAATTTAAAAATATTAAAATTGACTGTTTATTTTCTGTAATAATAAAATAGCATCTTATTTAATGTTTACATTATTTTTGCTAGATTTAAGGTATGGAGTACCAAATTACGGAAACATTCCTTATGCAGGAAACACCAGGTCCCAAGCATTCTGGATAACAGATCCCATACCTGTATAATATTACATTGTCAAATTAAATTTTTAGTCTTTTAATCAGAATTCATTCCGTTTCATTCCACGTATTCAAGTTATGGAGGGGATCCCAATTTACCTTTAGTGCAGGATATAGCTCTGATCATCAGAAGACCACTATTAGAATACATCTTCAGACTTCTACCAGTAGGTTCCACTATGGTTTATAGCAATATGCCCAGTCAAGAATATATCGGCCTCTCTGAAAATCTGGATTAAAATTATCATTTCCTATAAACATAAAATAAACCAGAAAAAAAACTGAAATGTGGCATCATGGAAAGTGTTTTTCGCACATGACAACAGAAACGTTAAATAAAAGGAGTTCATCATATTGACGTGTTGAAGAAAAAAGGACAAGTGAAAGATGCTCATTTCTAATGTGTTAGCATCCCCGCTTGTCAAATATTATAGTGCTCCGTGAATCTCATACAGATTTCCATTGATATGTGAAGCCAGTAAGACAGCAGTATGAGCATGTTGCTAATGATGTGATTGCTTCCGCATTTAAATACAAACCATCAGAAAATAAATGGTGCCTGCATTAAAAAAGAAAGATTCACAAGTAAATTAGTCTGTTTAGTTCATTAAAGAAAATGTAAACCCTCAAAACAAATGAATGTGTCACGGCCGGCACCCAATACCAGAACAAGTGCCAAGCACCCTGGTCTCGGCTTCACCAGTAGTGTGACCACCTTTGGGCTTCGGGAGGAGCCCTCAGCTTACTTGGGTGCCACCTGGACTTAACAAGGGGTACCAGGCGAGGTGTTCTGGCTGGCGAAGGGGCACGACCGGATAGCAAGAGTCTTTAGGCAGAAGGTCAAGGTACAAGGCGTCTGTTAGAAACGGAAACAGGACAGACCGGGTCAGGACAGGCAGATAACAGAATTGTCAGGCAGGCAAGGGGTCAAAACCAGGTAATCAGACAGACTGGATCAGGCAGAAGGAGTTGTCATTAGCCAGACAAAGGGTCAAAACCGGTTAATCAGATAAACAGGGTCAGGCAGGCTCGGTAGTCAATAAACAGGCAGGATCAGGATACAGAGGTCAGAATAGTCAGAAACAGGCTGGGTCAAACACAGATAGAACAATCAGGATAGTAATTCAGAAACAAGTAGCACAAGGCTCAGGAAACCTCAGGATATGATCCTATATTGGGCACTGGCTACAGATCTGAATGGGCATTGAATAGGGTCCCAATTCGCGCCAAAACGTGCGCAAATTTGCGCCATTGTACACGCCCTAGGAAACCCAAAATGGCGCCGGCAAGGAAAAGGACAGGAGCGGCGCAGCGGGCATCCACGCCAAGGACGCGGCGTGGACCCCGCTGCCCACTAGACCACCACCATTGCCCAGTGCACCCTTCTTTTTGCAATTTACATTAATATTATTTTCTAGTTTTTAAGATACTAGCAGTTTTACTTACTACTTTCTGTTGACTCGCCACAGTCGGCTGAACGTAATACAGATTTGGTCAAAAACACTTGGTTTGGCAGAATCTCAGTAAGAGCCCTAAAGATGACTGTTCTACCAAAGTTTTCAATATCTTTTTGAGACTTTACTTATACTAGTGTCCTCTTAAACCCTTAAAGATATTCAAACACTGTGTCATGATTTTATTTGGATCAGTCGTAGACATAGTATTTCCAAAAAGGTTTTAACCCTACCGTATAGGCTGGGAGGACTTGGGGTTCCTTCTTTTAGCAGATATTATGAAGGGGCCCATCTTAGACAGCTTCTAGCGGGGGACCAGCTGGCAATCTACTACTAAATGGGGCCTGGAACTACACGATTCGTCTTCTTGAGATCCGACACGCTGAGAGGAAGCGCATGTGTGGAGACGGATGCGGCGAATATAAGGTAAGTCGGATGCGAACGCTGCACGTTGTGTCTTCATCCGACAGTCGTGTGATGTCAGATGCACGCAGCGACAAGGTCCGACATTTCTATTGCTTACCTTATATTTGTTCAAGCAAAATAGAAGCAGTAGCACACCTGGTCTCTCAGTATCCTCACCGGTGCTTGGGGTTAAAGGAGGACGGCACCTCCAACAAATGCTCAATAAGACGAAACTCCAGCACACGAATGCATAAGGGTTCATAACCCGTGTTTATTGTCAATGCCAAACAGGAAACAACGTTTCGGGGGCGTACCCCTTCGTCAGGTGAGACGAATTAGGTTAGGTTATGAACCCTTAAGCATTCGTGTGCTGGAGTTTCATCTTATTACCTTATATTTGTCACATCCATCTCCTCGCATTCGCTTCCTCTCAGCGATCTCCAGAACACGCATCATGTGGTTCAGCCCTTAAAGAGAATGAAATGGCTATTGCAGGTCAGTTGAACTTCTTGGTATGGCCTGTCCCCTAAGAAGACATCTCTGCTACCATAAACCAAACATACACTTTCGATATGGTACACTCTTAGAAGGAGACACAATGTAATTTCCATCAGATCAATCTAAAACAACGGTTACAGATGAGGAAATAGCTGATTATTTAGGGGCTCTGGAGCTGCCCAAACTTCCACAGGACTATAAGGCGCAGTTAGACATAGACATCACCTTAGCCGAGGTACTGGAAGCCATAGATTCATTTCCAACCAAAAAAAACACCAGGACCTGATGGCCTTCCAATTGATTTTTATAAACGTTACAAGTAAGTGATAGCTCCACATTTCCTTAAGACCATACAACATGCAATGAAATATGGTACTCTCCCAGCTTCTATGTATGAAGCATTTATAGTTCTGCTCCATAAACCTGGTAAAAACCCGGTGCAGATGGACGTTTATCGCCCTATTTCACTGCTTTCGGCTGATATAAAAATTTTGGCTAAGATTCTGTCTGCTAGAATGAGTAAGACCTTAAATGTTATCATTGCAGATGATTAATCTACTGCTTTAAATCTCAGGAGGTTGTTTCTAAACTTAGCTACTTCTCACGATAACATGGGGCAAAGATCAGTTGCGGCACTAGATATAACTAAGCGTTTGATACAGTGGAGTGGCCATATCTCTGGGCAGTACTTAATTTAATTTTGGTGCAGTTTACACAAACTGGGTTAAGCTTCTGTATCTTCCCCCGAGGCGTCCCTAATAGTAAATGGAACTCAATCCACTTCTTTTTTCCTGAAGCGAGGCGCATGCCAGGGCTGCCCTCTTTCACCGCTCCTTTTTGCGTTGGCTATGGAGCTCTTTGCGCAGGGAATTAGGTCAAGCCCTACAATCTGGGGGTGGCAGATTGGGCACAAGTCCAATTAAATCATTTATTTTCCCAGTTGACCCGTTTCCAATTCAGGACTGTCCAATTGCCCTCCCTTTCCCAGTGGTTCAACAGTTTACATACTTGGGGGTGGTGATTAAGTAACCATTGACTGATTATTATATAGCAAACATATCCACTATGTGAGACTATACTAAACAAGATTAAAGCGTGGGAATCACTGTTATTGGGCCCCATGGGACGTATTCAGTAGTTGAAGATGATCCTTCTTCCTAAATTATTATATTTATTGCTTCAAGCTCCCCTGATAATACCCAAGAGTTTCTTTAAGAAAATTGATTCTCTCATTAGGCAATTGATCTGGGCTACGTCCAGGCCTAGAATTGGTCTTTCAGCCCTAACTAGGCATGAAGATAAAAGTGGAGTTGCCCTCCCAAGTATAAATTTGTATTACCTTGCGGCACAATTGAGCCACTTAGCCTCCTGGGTGAAGGATGTGCATCACAATCGTTGTTTTTACTGCAGCAGCAATTAATTGGCACTCTCCTTATACCCCAATGCAGTGGCAACTTGTCAAAAAAACCTACTAAATTGGCGTATCACAACATTGTTATTTAACATGCCCGCCATGTTTGGCTTAAAGCAGCTCAGATTTTTCAATTTAGCGGTCATCCTCCTCAAACCCCACTCTGGCGCAATCACTGGTTTCCCGGTTTTGAACGGTTAAGGAAAAATCTGAAGTGGGAAAATTGTAACATTTTTACGACTGGAGATGTCTGGAGGCAGGTTGCAACGGTTAGCTTCTCAAGCCTTAGGCAAGAGTTTTCTCTCCCCAAAAATGAATGGCTCCACTTTATACAAGTGCAAAGGTCTCTGTCAGCGCAGTACAATAGGGCGGCTATTCAATTAACACAACACTCGGTGTTGGATAGTATTATGGTTGGCTCCTCCAAGGGCCTAATTACAAATTTGTAATGCGCTTTGCATGACAAACTATTTAACAAGCCTCTGGAAAAACTGAGAGAAAAATGGGCAGTGGAGTTGTGGCCCATAGATGATGATGAATGGGATGAACTTCTGGAATCCCCGTCTCGGGCCTCTCTTAATTACAGAGGCAGGATGTTACAAATATTTTTTGTGCATATGGCATATTATACACCTGATAAATTGCATAGAATTTTCCCGGGGACCTCATCCGAATGCCCCTGGTGTCACTCTGAGAATGCGACATTGCTTCATATGGTTTGGGATTGTTCTGCTTTAACTTTGTACTGGACCAAAATCCTAGATAAATTAGATTCAGTTTTGGAGGGGAAATTCCTTGAACGTCCTGAGCATGCTTGTTGTATGTCGGATTAAAGGAGCACCACACTCAATATCAATGCATACTAGCTAGTGAATGTTTATATATTGGGAAAAAGTTGATAACCAGGAAATGGAAGGATAATTTAACTCCCACCTATGCGCAATGGCTTTCTGAAGTTAATCATTTAAATGCACTAGAAAATCTGATATATAAGTCTAGAGGTTCTAATAAAAAATTCCAAAGAATTTGAAGCCAATGGTCGGATTAGTCGGATTGTGAGTCTACGCAACATCAATTTTTTTAAGGGAAAGGTAGAATTTTTCTATACTGGACAAGTAAAGTCAAATGGTATTACACTTCATGTTAAAGGACAAGGAAAGTCTAAAATAGAATAAGGCTAGAAATGCTGTATTTTGTATGCTAAACATAAGCATGAACTTACAGCCTAATCAAACAAATGATTTATGCTTTCAAAGTTGGCTACAGGGGGTCACCATCTTGTAACTTTGTTAAACATCTTTGCAAGACTAAGACTGTGCACATGCTCAGTGTGGTCTGGGCTGCTTAGGGATCATCATAAACAAATCTGCTTGAATTCTGCATGGCTGGGAGGTAAGGCGGGGGCTCCCCCTGCTGTTCATAAGTATGATTATTTCCCTACAGAGCAGTTAGGGACCATCTGACAATTCCTATCCACAGCAGTAAATGAAGGGAGAATTTCACTGCATACAGTCAGGTTTCTTATAAAAACAGTAAACATTTTTTAATTCAAGTATATTGGAGATAGGTTTCTTTTTCATTAAAGAAAGTAAAAATGGGATTTTATTTTTTTGCCTTTCCTTGTCCTTTAATTATGAAAGGATATATTAGCTGTATACTGTATTTACACTTTGCTTATATTTCTTATAAATCGTGGTTTATACATTGTAACACGCTGCACGTGTTAATGGCTGTGACTTATTTGTGCTGACTTTTTAATAAATTTGCCTTAGTTAAAAAAACTCCCAATCCTGTTAACTCCAACAAGGCATTTGAATCAGGAATAGCTACAATCCATAACAATACTCAACATTTATTAGCTGTATGGACACCCTGGGAACTATTGGACTCAGACAGCTGAGTCGTCTCATTGCTTATTAGCTCTCCCTATCTTGGTTACCCACCTAGAACCCTCTGTATTGGTCCATTAATAGCACCCGTTTTTTTCTTTTATATTGTTAATCTTTCTCTTTTTGGTATTATAATTGTTTATTTGTGCATTGGTTGACTGTAAAGTAAGATGCTCAGGACAAGGGTGAGATTCGATATGTCTATCTCCTTTCCAGCGGAATAACCGTCAAACTATTTATGGTTACTCAATTGGCATAGCTTTGTATTTTGTATAGCATAGCTGGCATCAATCATATTTGCGACTCACTCATTGTAAAACAACCACAACCTTTTCTATAAAATATAATCTACAAAACAATAAAAAAAAAAAAAAGAATTAGCCATTCTATAACATACTAAAAGTTACCTTAAAGCCGAACCAACCCTTTAAATCCAGCGTGATGAGTGCAGACTAACGACGAACGAAATTCCAAATATTTGCATTTGGCAATTTAACAAATTCATGGCAAGATTTGGTGAAATACCAAACTGAATTTCTAATTTGCATATTTACATTTGAGTAAAATATTTTTTTTTAAAAAAGCACATGAAAAAAACCGATACTTTTAAATCCAGTACTTAAAATTCACATTAAAATGATGGCATTTGGAACATTGCTAGTGCATATATGTAACCATTTACCTTCCTAGACGCAGCAAGAATCTAAATATAGTTTAAAGGAGAAGGAAAGCTACCAAGTCAGTTCATTGACAATAGATTAGCCACAATAGTGCAAACTAGAATGCCATTTATATTCTGTAGAGTAAACAGTTCTAGACACTGTCTCTTTTTGTTTAGGATAGCAGCTGCCATATTAGCTTGGTGTGACCACTGCTGCCTGCTGATCCGTGAAAGTGCGCACAATATTGGATTCTATTGACTGTCGTGTCTTCCAAAGCTGCACCGGGGCCAGGGACTTCAAGCGGTTGAACATAATGCCTTCTGAACATAAATTGAATGATGTTCAGAAGGTCCGGGCCATCTGTACCTGGGCCCACCCAGTTACAGGGTGAGCGGTGGCAACAATTAGCCCAAGTAAAGTAACTTCACATTGGTTGAGTGCAACCAATTATTTTGTTGTATGGTTTACGGGACATCAATTCCTGCCTGAGTCTCTCCCTGATCACTCATAGCTCTGGGCTCAGATTACAGCCGGGAGGGGAGGAGGGAGGGAGGAAAAGGGAGAGATGAGCAAACTGAGCATGCTCAAGCCCAAGCCCTGGAGTTTTAAGCTGAAAACAGGAAGTCTGATACAGAAGCCCATGAGTACACAATAGAAGGAAAGAAATGTGCTGTTTCTTTTGACAGAGGACTCAGAGCAGCATTACTTTGAGGGTTTACTGGTGTATTTATATAGACCTTTCTGATAAAGATTACTTAGTTTTAGCCTTTCCTTCTCCTTTAAAAAGGGTGAAACATTAATGAACAACAAATCCGTGATCTAAACCTCACACTTCTAGTTACTCGATAAGGCAGAATTCCTATGTATAAGTTCAAAGAGGGACTTCCCATAATAATACAAGAACTAATGTCAGACACTAACCTCTATCAGCAGTTCAAACGGGTGGAAAAAAAAACCCAAGACACCAGCAAGCCAATCGGCTATTCAATGCATGAGATCAAGAACATTCGCTCGCAGCATTCCCACTGCCTCAGATGCTGCAATATCTTCCAGAGAAGAATCATGAATCATTAAAATAAAGAGGATAGAACCGTGCAATTACACAAATGGGGTAGAATGAATCGGAATCTTTTGGCAAATGCTGACTGATAAAACCATTGCAAAGTAAAGAGCAGAAAAGACATAACCAGGGGAAATCTTAGAAATTCCGATGCCGATAATGATAATATCACAACGTCTTGCCTCACAACGCTATAAAATATAAATAGGCAGCGACTCACCGGCGTTTACGATGGCGTCCACTTCCAGCTGGGTGATGTCCCCTTTGTAAAGCGACACTTTTTCACACAAGCTGTTCTTCACCTGAATTTCTTCCGAGCTTTCATCTAGGGAACAAGGAAAGACGTTTTCAGTTCCAGCATCATTACGTTAAAGTCATACTGTATATATTTGGGTCACCACATAAACTATATGGCCGAAACTGGACAATTTATTTGGACAAAAAGGTCTAAACAGAACATTTTGGAAATAGAAAAAAGATTAGCCACACGGAGTGCGGTAAAATTGTTTGGCCACGCCCATTTTGTGGCTACACCCCTTAATCACCATGTTCATTTTACAAAATGTTGCAATGTAAGGGATAATGTAGGGGGCGCTGTGGAGGCCGATGAGAAAAGGGTGAGTCTTTCAGGCAGGGACTGGCTGTGTACACAAAGAACTGAACGGCAGGACAAGAAGAGGGAGACGAGGATGTAGAATCAGAACTGGACCGAATGAAGAGGGCGATGAGTCAGAACAGGAGCAGACTGGAAGGATGGGACAGGACGGTGCAGGCGTAGATCAGGAGCAGACTGGATAGAAAGAGGACTGGAAGGGCAAGATAAGGGTCAGACTTGGTAAATGATATTCAGACAGGAGAAGGAAAGAAAGGGTAAAGTGCAAGGTAAGGTCAAGGCAGGGTCAGGATTGGTTGGAGGAACAGATCAACATTCAGAATAGCAAGGAAGATAAATCAGGGCAAGGTCAAGGAAAGGATAAAGCAAGGCAAGATAAAGGTCAAAGCAGGACTGGAAACGGAGCAGGAACAGGCAACACAAGGTTTAAAGCAAGACAGGATAGGAGCAAGGCAAGGTAACAAGGCAAGGATCAGGGTAATGCAAGACAAGGCAGAGAAGGGTTCAGGCAAGACAAGACAGAAAAGGAAGCTGGCTAGAGCAGGAACCTTAGCTGGGGCAATGCCACAGTGCTATTTTAGGTAATGTTCAGGCAAGAAGTGTGAGGTGGGTCGGCCTTAAATAGGGCAGAGTCAGCCCTGATTGGCTGACTCCAAACCACCAATCAGGCTGCTGCTGGGCTAGGGCTGCAAAGACCAGGTAATAGATAGTGAGCAACCCTGCAGGCTGCTCACCTGGCCCAATGGTTAAGGCACAGAGTCAGAAACCTAAAGGTCCCTGGCTCGAATCCCAGCAGAACCTGACAGGCAGGTTATGAAAGTTTGAACACATTTCTGTGTTTTTTATGTGTTATTACAGGTTTGCTAATGAAGGTGAATTGCCCTTTAAGCTGCAAGTCACAGTTTCCCCAAGAGACCTGCTTATCATAAATTGTTACAATTGTTTATTTGCTTATCTTAAATTGCACTGCCACTTATTCTGCCAAAAGCCAATTACGTTTTAGAAACATTGTATTTTTTTCTGGGACTGGGGGTTGAGCTGTCAAAATCGAGACTGTCTCGCGAAAAAAGGGACAGTTGGGAGGTATGTCTCAACAACCCTCTCTTAAGTCGCTTCTCCTCCCTGACAGTCCGCACATCCTTCAGACTATTCACCTTAAAGGAGAACTGAAGCCTAATTAAAGGATTAGGTAGAAATGTTGTACATAATGTTTTGTGCTTCTGTACCAGCCCAAGGCAACCACAGCCCTTTAGCAGTAAAGATCTGTGTCTCCAAAGATGCCCCAGTAGCTCCCCATCTTCTTTTCTGCTGATTCACTGCACATGCTCTGTGCTGCTGTCACTAGCAAGTGTCCCCAAGAGACTGGTGTATCTTAAATTGTTACAATTGATTCTTTGTTTATCTTAAATTGTTACAATTTATTCTTTGTTTATCTTAAATTGTTACAATTGTTCTTTATTTATCTTAAATTGTTACAATTGTTCTTTGTTTATCTTAAATTGTTACAGTTGTTCTGTGTTTATCTTAAATTGTTACAATTGATCCTTTGCTTATCTTAAATTGTTACAATTGTTCTTTGTTTATCTTAAATTGTTACAATTGATTATTTGTTTATCTTAAATTGTTACAATTGTTCTTTGTTTATCTTAAATTGTTACAATTGTATCTAAGTGCACCAGCCATGTATTCTGGGCTCTCTACCAAAAGCCAAACGAAATGCAGATGCACACCTGGTCCCTCTTTCAATGTCCACGTTGCATGGATCATAGGAGGACGGCACCCCCAACAAACGGTACGTAATAGAATTAATCCAGCACACGAAATCTGCTCAAGGGTTATTACCCGTGTTTAATGTCAAGACAAACAGGTTACAACGTTTCTGAAAAGATGATTGAAAAATTTCACACAAGGGGTTATGATAAAAATAACCTATTAAAAATTCGTGAAGAGGTTAGTAAGATACCTCGAACTAAACTCTTACATAAACAGATTAGAACTACTAATAATGATAAACGCATACCTTTTATTTCCACATATGATATTAATGCGAAATATATAAGGAAAACAATTTTGAAACATTGGAAGGTCTTAAAAGGTGATGTTTCATTTGGTAAATTGTTCACATTGCCCCCTGTGTTTTCATATAAACGTGGCAGGAATGTTGGTGACATTATTAAAAAGAAGGAGCAGAATGTCCACAAAGTACACACTGATAGGATTGGCACTTTTCCCTGTCTTAGTTGCGGCCATTGTACTGGTATTATTAAGGGGGATTATGTGGTACATCCCCAAAAAGGTACAAAACATAACACGAAAGGTTTCCATACCTGTAACTCTCAGGGTGTAATTTATTGTTTAAAATGCCCATGTGGTTTGGCATTTATCGGCCAAACGAGTAGACAGGTTAAAATAAGGTTAAATGAACATAAGGCTGCTATAAGAAATTTTAAACCACTAAAAAAGGATGACATTAAAGGGATACTGTCATGGGAAAAAAAATTTTTTTCAAAATGAATCAGTTAATAGTGCTGCTCCAGCAGAATTCTGCACTGAAATCCATTTCTCAAAAGAGCAAACAGATTTTTTTATATTCAATTTTGAAATCTGACATGGGGCTAGACATTTTGTCAATTTCCCAGCTGCCCCATGTCATGTGACTTGTGCCTGCACTTTAGGAGAGAAATGCTTTCTGGCAGGCTGCTGTTTTTCCTTCTCAATGTAACTGAATGTGTCTCAGTGGGACCTGGATTTTACTATTGAATGTTGTTCTTAGATCTACCAGGCAGCTGTTATCTTGTGTTAGGGAGCTGCTATCTGGTTACCTTCCCATTGTTCTTTTGTTTGGCTGCTGGGGGGGGGAAAGGGAGGGGGTGATATCACTCCAACTTGCAGTACAGCAGTAAAGAGTGATTGAAGTTTATCAGAGCGCAAGTCACATGACTTGGGGCAGCTGGGAAATTGACAAAATGTCTAGCCCCATGTCAGATTTCAAAATTGAATATAAAAAAAATCTGTTTGCTCTTTTGAGAAATGGATTTCAGTACAGAATTCTGCTGGAGCAGCACTATTAACTGATTCATTTTGAAAAAAATGTTTTTCCCATGACAGTATCCCTTTAAGGGAATTAGTGATAAAAAGAAAAAGCAGGAAACTTTTTTATACCAACATTTTTTTGAAGCAGGCCATAGGACATCACAACTACGATGGCAGGTGCTAGAAAAAATACATTCATCAAACCAAAATCTAAAGATAAGATTAGCACAACGTGAGGCTTACTGGATATGGCTGCTGCAAACTCAGACACCGAGGGGGTTAAATGAGGAGTTTAGCCTGAGATCTTACTTGTAACAATGTACCATTCGGTTTGAAATTATGTTGCTAATTTGTTTCTATTTTTCTACAGATTCTCCTAAGTTGATATTTTTTTCGTTAGAGAAGGAAAGGTATGATTAATTCTTTCCTATATTGTTAAAAGAATTTTTTTGAGTATGTTTTTTTAGAAAAGATTTTCTTGTAACAAAATAATGTGTGAACAAATGTTTTCAAATTTTTCAGGGGTTTGGACTTTATTGTGAATAATGGATATCTTTATTATTGGATGGACTCTGGACTTTTACTATAATCCAAGGATTCCTGTTGATTGTTCTTGATTGATATGTAAATTTTTCTTACTATGGGGGTGTTGTTTAAATTTTTTTTACCTATTTAATGGTGGAAGTGGGAGGCACAGATCACCTGACGAAGGGGTACGCCCCCGAAACGTTGTAACCTGTTTGGCTTGACATTAAACACGGGTAATAACCCTTGAGCAGATTTCGTGTGCTGGATTAATTCTATTACGTACTCTCTACCAAAAGCCAATTAAGTTGGAAACTTTGTATCTTTTCTGGCTGTTCAGTGCAGGAGATCAAAGAGAAAGTCAGGACATTTCAGTAAAAATCCAGGACTGCGGAGTCAAAATCGGGACTGTCCAGCAAAACACAGGACAGTTGGGAGGTATGTAATAACTGTTAAAATAAATGTTCCAATTTGTTGGCTAAACACACTTACAGAATAACTATTACGGGTATGGGAACTGTTATCCAAATGCTCAGGACCTGTGGTTTTCTGGATAATGGATCCTTCTGTAATTTGGTACTAAATTATCTTTTTTCTGAAAATTAGGATTGCAGGATGTCACATACATATTCCCAAGCCTTGTATGCATTCAGCTAATGTGGTATCAGTGACGGCGATGCACGGGGTGTGTTACACCCGCAATTCCAACAGAGGGAGCCCGAGGCATAAGAATGATTTCACTATAAACATTATTACTTTCAAATGGGAAAAGTATCGGTGAATAATGAAGAAATATTGTACAGGTATGGGACCTGTTATCCAGAATGCTCAGGACCTGGGAGTTTCCGGATAACGGATCTTTCCGTAATTTGGGTCTTCATGCCTTACGTCTACTAGAAAATCATAAAAACATTAAATAAAGCCAATAGGCTGGTTTTGCTTCCAATAAGGATTAATTATATCTTAGTTGGGATCAAGTACAACCTACTGTTTTATTATTACACAGAAAAAGGAAATTATTTTTAAAAATTTGGATTATTTGGATAAAATGGAGTCTATGGAGACAGCCATTCCGTAATTCAGAGCTTTCTGGATATTGGGTTTCTGGATAAGGGATCCTATACCTGTATTTTTTTTTATCTTTTATCTCTATGGGGTGAATTCACAAAAGTGGAGAGAGACCATTTTTGGAGTAAAAGTGGTGATAAACTGGAGTAAAATACTTTCTCCATATTCACAAACAGAAATCCACCTAAATTCCGATTCAACCGCCACTTTTTATATTTTAGTGAAAGAGTTTATAGACACATGAATTTGTCTTTCAAACGACATAAAAATGGTGCAGACATTTTAAAAATGGAGTAACGCTCAGTATAACGCTTCCCCATGTGTCAGATCTATTTTAAAATAACTTGCTCTGCTTTGCTTCTCCCAAACCACAAAAAAATAAAAAAATAAAACCAATAGCAAATTGTCTCAGAAAATGACTCAGAATATTGGATCTTCATAACTTAAAGGGATGGTTCACCTTCAAATTAGTTTTAGTATGTTATAGAATGGCAAATTCTAAGCAACCTTTTTTTTAATTGGTCTTCATTATTTATTTTTTATAGTTTTTAAATGAATTGCCTTCTTCTTCTTCTGATTCTCTCCAGCTTTCAAATGGGGGTCACTGACCCCATCTAAAAAACAAATACTCTGTAAGGCTACAAATGTATTGTCACCTATTCATATTCCAGTCTCTGATTTAAATCATAATATCCCTCTCTACATCATATTAGGGGGCAGATTTATCAAGGGTCGAATTTTGAGGGTTAATAAACCATCGAAATCGACCCTCGAAGTAAAATCCTTCTAATTCGAATATCGAATTCGAAGGATTTTATCGCAAATACTTCGATCGAACGACCGGCTAAAAATCGTTCGATAAAACGATAAAATCCTTTGAATAGACCGATTCGAAGGATTTTAATCGATCCAACGATTTTTATTCGATCATAAAAAACTGAGAAAAGCGCTGGGGAAGGTCCCCATAGGCTAACATTAAACCTTGGTAGGGTTAAACTGGTTAAAGTATGTAGTCAAAGTATTTTTTAAAGAGACAGTACTTCGACTATCGAATGGTCGAATAGTCGAACGATTCTTAGTTTGAATAGTTCGAAACGAAGTCGAAGTCAAAGGTCGTAGTAGCCTATTCGATGGTCGAAGTAACAAAAAAATACTTTGAAATTCGCCGTTTTTTTCATTTGGAGCTTAGTAAATGTGCCCCTAAAAGTTAATTTAAAGTTGAACAACCCCTTTAATCCTTATTGGGGGCAAAACTATCCTATTGGGTTTATTTTATGCTTAAATTATTTTTAAGCAGACAAAGTATGGAAAACTAATTATGGAAATATCCCTAATCTGGAAAAGCCCAGTCTAAAAGGTCCCATACCTGCAATGGCATTTCTTGTACAGGTATGGCAAACCCGTCGTCCAGGAAGATCCAAATTACGGAAAGCCCGTCTCCAATAGACTCAATTTTAAGCAAATACAGTAATTCTATTTTTTAAAAATGATTTTCCTTTTTCTGTGTAATAATAAAACAGTCGCTTGTACTTGATCCCAACTAAGATATAATTAATCCTTATTGGAGGCAAGACCAGAGTTTTGGGTTTATTTAATGTTTATATGATTTTCTAGTAGACTTAAGGTATGAAGATCCAAATTACAGAAAGATCCATTATCCGGAAAGCCCCAGGTCCTGAGCATTCTGGATAACAGGTCCCATACCTGTAGGGGCAAAATACAGATGCAGGTTGCAGAAATATTCCACGTTGCAGGTGATGCTTTATGGAGTTGCAGTTTGTGGATTTGTATTTATGTGATAACTGTATGTGGACGGAGAAGTAATTTGTGTGGATTTTACACCTGTCGGCAATGGGATGGCTGGTCAGACAGGAGGACGCTGGTGAACAGCATGGAACTCTAACAGAAAGCTTTAACAAAGCAGCAGGAATTTAGAGAGAAAAAAAGAAAGAGATTTTTCATTACATTTTGTTCACGGCCTCGGAACAAAACAACACTCTATGGGACTTCTGTCTTTTCACATCTCTGAGAGTCACTCGTGCCTAATGAGTGTTAGATGACAAACTTTCCTGCCAGTCACATCGAATCGCTTTGTCTTTGCCCTAAAAGATGTTTTTCACCTTCACAAGTTGAGCAAACCTGAAAATGCAATTGGGGGGGGGGAAATAAAACCCTTAAGGGCAGAGACACACGTGGAAATTCGGGGAGATTAGTCGCCCGGCGACAAGTCGCTAATCTCCTCAAACTTCCTTCTCGCCGGCTAGAATCGAAATCGCCGGTGGGAGCACTCAGAGCGCTTCATTTTCTAGTTATCTCCCGAGGAACCTCGGGCTACTTTGGAAAACAAAACGCTCCGAATGCCATCCCGCTGGCGATTTCGATTCTAGCCAACAGGAAGGCAGTTCTGGAAGATTAGTCGCCCAAAGAAGAGGCGATTTGTCGACGGGCAACTAAATCTCTCAAAATCTCCACCTGTGTCTCTGCCCTAAAGGGAAATTAAAATCTAAAATAGAATAAGGCTAGAAATGCTGTATTTTGTATACTAAACATAAACATGAACTTACTGCACCACAAGCCTAATCAAACAAATGATTTATGCTTTCAAAGTTGGCTACAGGGGGTCACCATCTTGTAACTTTGTTAAAGGGCATGTAAAGGCAAAAAAATAAAACCCTATTTTTACTTTCTTTAATGAAAAAGAAACCTATCTCCAATATACTTTAATTAAAAAATGTGCACTGTTTTTATAAGAAACCTGACTGTATGCAGTGAAATTCTCCCTTCATTTACTGCTGTGGATAGGAATTGTCAGACGGTCCCTAACTGCTCTGCAGGGAAACAATCATACTTATGAACAGCAGGGGGAGCCCCCGCCTTACTTCCCAGCCATGCAGAACTCAAGCAGCTTTGTTTGTTTCCCTGTAGAGCAGTCGGCGACTGTGTACAGATTTGTATTGGATTTTATTTTTGACTTTACATCCCCTTTACTGTTTCCAACTCCAGCTGCAGGGACAAAGATCACGGAGCCAGATTTAAACAGATAAACTGGGATTCTATTTGGAGGATTATTTTGCTGCAGCCACTGGTTCTGCAGAGTTGGAGAAAGTTTGTATTAAACAATACAAAATCTATAAAATCCACATTAGATTACATGACAACACAGGACCCAGTGCAGTCTGCATATTCTGATTATCCCTAAACTGCACAGACCACACTGAGCATGTGCACAGTCTTGGTCTT
The DNA here is from genome assembly GCF_017654675.1 of Xenopus laevis. Lineage (NCBI taxonomy): Eukaryota > Metazoa > Chordata > Amphibia > Anura > Pipidae > Xenopus > Xenopus laevis. The sequence continues at coordinate 4,919,789 of NC_054380.1, forward strand.
GCAAAGATGTATAACAAATTACAAGATGGTGACTCCCCTGTGGCCAACTTTGAAAGCATAAATTATTTGTTTGATTAGGTTTGTGGTGCAGTAAGTTCATGTTTATGTTTAGTATACACAATACAGCATTTCTAGCCTTATTCTATTTTAGACTTTACTTCCCCTTTGCAAGACCAAGACTACGCACATGCTCAGTGTGGTCTGGGCTTCAGTTGGGAGGTTAAGCTTAGGGATCGTCATAAATGATCAAAACAGCACAAGTCAAATAATATCTGCCAGAAACCGATACAGCAAGACGGATTAATAATCAGAATATACAGACTGCACTGGGTCTGCGAATACAAATTTTTACACAGTTGCCGACTGCTCTACAGGGAAATAAACAAACCTGCTCGAGTTCTGGGAAGTAAGGCGGGGGCTCCCCCTGCTGTTCATAAGTATGATTGTTTCCCTGCAGAGCAGTTAGGGACCTTCAGAAGTTTCGTATCCACAGCATTCACAGCAAGTAAAACGAAGGGGGAATTTTGTTGCATACAGTCAGGTTTCTGATAAAAACGATTTTTTTAATCAAAGTATATCGGAGATAAGTTGCTTTTCATAAAAGAAAGTAAAAATGTGATTTTATTTTTTGCCTTTACATGCCCTTTAATGAGAAGGTCCTATTAACGCACAGGGATGCCATAACCCCATTTCCCATCTACAAAGATGTAAATGGTTAATAAGGGAAGGCTCTATGTAAGTACAGTTCTGCAAGACAATAAAACCACCTTGTAACATTTATCCATAATGCATCACCTCTTAAAGGAACAGTAACACCAACAAATGGAAGTGTTTTAAAGAAATGACAATGGCTGCTGTGTAGCCATGAGAGCAGCCATTCAAGCACAGGATACACAGTAGATAACAGATAAGTACTACTATAGTTTATATAAACAAGCTGCTGTGTAGCCATGGGGGCAGCCATTCAAGCACAGGATACACAGTAGATAACAGATAAGTACTACTATAGTTTATATAAACAAGCTGCTGTGTAGCCATGGGGGCAGCCATTCAAGCACAGGATACACAGTAGATAACAGATAAGTACTGCTATAGTTTATATAAACAAGCTGCTGTGTAGCCATGGGGGCAGCCATTCAAGCACAGGATACACAGTAGATAACAGATAAGTACTACTATAGTTTATATAAACAAGCTGCTGTGTAGCCATGGGGGCAGCCATTCAAACACAGGATACACAGTAGATAACAGATAAGTACTACTATAGTTTATATAAACAAGCTGCTGTGTAGCCAGGGGGGCAGCCATTCAAGCACAGGATACACAGTAGATAACAGATAAGTACTACTATAGTTTATATAAACAAGCTGCTGTGTAGCCATGGGGGCAGCCATTCAAGCACAGGATACACAGTAGATAACAGATAAGTACTGCTATAGTTTATATAAACAAGCTGCTGTGTAGCCATGGGGGCAGCCATTCAAGCACAGGATACACAGTAGATAACAGATAAGTACTACTATAGTTTATATAAACAAGCTGCTGTGTAGCCATGGGGGCAGCCATTCAAGCACAGGATACACAGTAGATAACAGATAAGTACTGCTATAGTTTATATAAACAAGCTGCTGTGTAGCCATGGGGGCAGCCATTCAAGCACAGGATACACAGTAGATAACAGATAAGTACTACTATAGTTTATATAAACAAGCTGCTGTGTAGCCATGGGGGCAGCCATTCAAACACAGGATACACAGTAGATAACAGATAAGTACTACTATAGTTTATATAAACAAGCTGCTGTGTAGCCAGGGGGGCAGCCATTCAAGCACAGGATACACAGTAGATAACAGATAAGTACTACTATAGTTTATATAAACAAGCTGATGTGTAGCCATGAGAGCAGCCATTCAAGCACAGGATACACAGTAGATAACAGATAAGTACTACTATAGTTTATATAAACAAGCTGCTGTGTAGCCATGGGGGCAATGTGTAATTATTATTACTATTATTAGTAATAATAATCACTGTGATTATCGACAAGTTACAGATTAATAATGTTCATGAATATACTGATGGGTACTCCTTGGCAGGACAGTCAGATCAGTGAAAGTCAGAACTATGATGGACATAGGTCTCATTCCGAGCAGCAAGGTAATCCCTAATTATAGCTTTGAGGTATACGATCTATAACATGGGATAATCTGGTTTTAGCAGGGCTTTATAAAGCTTAGTTCAGGTACACAGACCGGAAAGAGAAAAAGCAGGTCAGTAAGAAATAAAGACTTCCAACAACTATGGGAAATAGCGGTGCCGTACGTTGACAGGTTTCTGGATAACGGGTTCCAAACACAACACAACTGGGATAAAAGCAAATTCATGTGTTACATCTTTAACTAAAGAAATCCAATGGGATATCACGGGAGAATTATTTATCATACAATGGTTTCAGATTCTTTATAATCCTTTTATTAGGGATGCACCGAATCCAGGATTCGGTTCAGGATTTAGCCTTTTTCAGCAGGATTCGGCCGAATCCTTCTGCCCGGCCGAACCGAATCCTAATTTGCATATGCAAATTAGGGGAGGGAAATTGCATGACTTTTTGTCACAAAACAAGGAAGTAAAATATATTTTCCCCCTTCCTATCCCTAATTTGCATATGCAAATTAGGATTCGGATTAGGCCGAATCTTTATCGAAGGATTTGGGGGTTTGGCCGAATCAAAAATAGTGGATTCGGTGCATCCCTACTTCTTATCCTGTGTTTTGTGTGTATGATCTATATTCACATTTGTATTCAATCATTCTGAATGGGAAAAAAGAAAAGAAAACTTTATTAAATTCTAAAGTGTCACCAACCCATTGTCTGTTTGTTATTAAAGGGGGTGTTCATCTTTAAATGAACTGTTAGTATGATGTAGAGAGGGATATTCTGAGACAATTTGCAATTGGTTTTCATTTTTTATCATTTGTGGTTTTTGAGTTATTTCGCTTTTTATTCAGCAGCTCTCCAGTTTGCACTTTCAGCCATCTGGTTGCTAGGGTCCAAATTAAAATTAGCAACGATGCACTGATTTGAATAAGAGACTGGAATATGAATAGAAAGGGTCGAAATATAAAGACAAACAATAAAAAGTAGCAAATGTACTACATTTGTAGCTTTGCAGAGCATTTGTTTTTGGATGGGGTCAGTGACCCCCCATTTCAAAGCTGGAAAAAATCAGAAGAAGACAAATAATTTAAAAAAAACTATAAAAAATAAATAATGAAGACCAACTGAAAAGTTGCTTAGAATTGGCCATTCTAAAACATACTAAGACTGAATTGAAAGATAAACCACCGCTTTAAATCACAAATGACCCCTTTCCTTGTAAGGGCCGCTATTTGTTTGAGAAATTACCATTATAATTAATGACCCAGGGAGACTGGAGATAGATGGGGGGTTCCAGATTCAGAGGGGTGTAGTACGGGTGCATTTTTGGGGTTGTGGTCTCTTTGCTCATCTAATCCTACCAGATCTGCTCATATCTGTCTATTACCACAGTCAATGTATGAGGCTACCATAGTCCCCCTGGCAAAGCAGGGAAAGAACCTTTATTTTTGAGAGTCACTACTTTTAAAGGATAAGTAAACCCTAAAAATAAGTGAATGTAAAATTGATGAGAGTGTTATTCTAAACAATTTTGCAATGTACATTAATTATATATTTATTTTTTATTCCCAAGATATTAAAGGATTCATTTACTGTTTAAGTCAATAAATTGTATTACTGCAACGCCACCTGCTGGTCATTTTCTGATCGGTCTGACCAGCAAGTAGTCAAGGAAGAAGTTGTCAGGAGAAAGAAAGAGGCTGGTTTGATTTTTTTTGGTTAGGAAAAAAATAGAAACTTTTCTCAAATCTTTCCTAAGCAGAAGAACATCAGAGCAGCCTCTTTCTTTCCTTCCTTGACTACTTGCTGGTCAGACTGGTGGGAAACTGACCAGCAGGTGGCGCTGTTGTAACAAAATTCATTCATATTAACAGTACATGTATCCCTTAATATCTTGGAATAAAAAAATAAATAATGAATGATACATGGTAAAAGTGTTATATAGAATAACACTCATCAATTTTACATTCACTTAATTTTAAGGTTTATTTATTCTTGAAGAGCTGATGTGAAAACATATGTCCTGGCCCATAGGCTTAGCAGGGTAATAACACACCTGGTTGGGTTGGGTCAGATCAGATAGATTTCATCCCTTCTCAACATCAGGAAACTGTTCCATAACCAGAATGCACCACAAAAACACAGGGACGAGGGCCGTGGCACACACAACTTTGCTAAACAGGTATGGGATCCATTATCCAGAAAGCTCCAAATTACAAGATCTTTATGTAATTTGGATCACCATACTTTAAGTCTACTAAAAATCATTTTAGCATTAATTGAACCCAATAAGATTGTTTTGCCATCAATAAGGATTAATTATATCTTAGTTGGGATCAAGTACAAGCGACTGTTTTATTATTAGAGAAAAAAAACGTTTCAAAATGTTGAATTATTTTATTAAAATGGAGTCTGTTTGAGGCAGCCTTTCTGTAATTCAGAGCTTTCTGGATCATGGGTTTCCGAATAACTGGTCCCATACCTGTATGTGGATTATTCCTTTGCTCTAAAATTTATTTTTTTCACTGTTGCAAATAAAGCTCTTGATTTGCTACTATGGGATATTAATAGAAGTCAAATGTAAATAATTTAGTAACCGGAGAATAAAGTCCTTTTTCCACCACTTAAGAGTCTGTGTCAGAAGATTAAATCTTTGCAATGTGTGAGATATTTAATGCAAAATAGAGGCCCTGGAGTAAAATGAGCACAACAAATATTTTGTATTAGGAAACCAGAATACCAACGTCTGTTCTAATTTGTTTGGGCTTACCTACAAGATAGATAGATAGATAGATAGATAGATGATAGATAAATGTTATATAGAGAGATAGATAGATAGATAGATAGATGATAGATAGATAGATAGATAGATAGATAGATAGATAGATAGATAGATAGATAGATAGATAGATAGATAGATAGATAGATAGATAGATAGATAGAATTAGATACATAGATGATAGATAGATAGATAGATAGATAGATAGATAGATAGATAGATAGATAGATAGATAGATAGATAGATAGATAGATGATAGATAGATAGAATTAGATACATAGATGATAGATGATAGATAGATAGATAGATGATAGATAGATAGGTAGATGATAGATAGATAGATAGATAGATAGATAGATAGATAGATAGATAGATAGATAGAATTAGATACATAGATGATAGATAGATAGATAGATAGATAGATAGATAGATAGATAGATAGATAGATAGATAGATAGATGATAGATAGATAGATGATAGATAGATAGATCATAGATAGATAGATAGATAGATAGATAGATAGATAGATAGATAGATAGATGATAGATAGATAGATCATAGATAGATAGATAGATAGATAGATAGATGATAGATAGATAGATAGAATTAGATACATAGATGATAGATGATAGATAGATAGATAGATGATAGATAGATAGGTAGATGATAGATAGATAGATAGATAGATAGGTAGATGATAGATAGATAGATAGATAGATAGATAGATAGATAGATAGATAGATAGAGAGATAGATAGATAGATAGATAGATAGATAGAATTAGATACATAGATGATAGATAGATAGATAGATAGATAGATAGATAGATAGATAGATAGATGATAGATAGATTATAGATAGATAGATAGATAGATAGATAGATAGATAGATAGAGAGATAGATAGATAGATCATAGATAGATCATAGATAGATAGAATTAGATACATAGATGATAGATAGATAGATAGATGATAGATAGATAGATAGATAGATAGAGAGATAGATAGATAGATCATAGATAGATCATAGATAGATAGAATTAGATACATAGATGATAGATAGATAGATGATAGATAGATAGTTGATAGATAGATAGATGATAGATCATAGATAGATAGATAGATAGATAGATAGATAGATAGATAGATAGATAGATAGATAGATAGATAGATAGATAGATAGATAGATAGATGATAGAATTAGATACATAGATGATAGATAGATAGATAGATAGATAGATAGATAGATAGATAGATAGATAGATAGATAGATAGAATTAGATACATAGATGATAGATAGATAGATAGATAGATAGATGATAGATAGATAGATAGATAGATAGATAGATAGATAGATAGATAGATAGATAGATAGATAGATAGATAGATGATAGATAGATAGATAGATAGATAGGTGATAGATAGATAGAATTAGATACATAGATGATAGATAGATAGATAGATAGATGATAGATAGATCATAGATAGATAGATAGATAGATGATAGATAGATAGAATTAGATACATAGATGATAGATAGATAGATAGATAGATGATAGATAGATAGATACGGTACATAGATGATAGATAGATAGAATTAGATACATAGATGATAGATAGATAGATAGATAGATAGATAGATGATAGATCATAGATAGAATTAGATACATAGATGATAGATAGATAGATAGATAGATAATAGATAGATAGATAGATAGAGAGATAGATAAATAGATAGATAGATAGATAGATAGATCATAGATAGATCATAGATAGATAGATAGAATTAGATACATAGATGATAGATAGATAGATAGATGATAGATAGATAGATAGATAGATAGATGATAGATAGATAGATAGATAGATAGATAGATAGATAGATAGATAGATAGATAGATAGATAGATAGAGAGATAGATAGATCATAGATAGATAGAATTAGATACATAGATGATAGATAGATAGATAGATGATAGATGATAGATGATAGATAGATAGATAGATAGATAGATGATAGATGATAGATAGATAGATAGATAGATAGATAGATAGATAGATAGATAGATAGATAGATAGATGATAGATAATAGATAGATAGATAGATAGATAGATAGATAGATAGATGATAGATAGATAGATAGATAGATAGATAGATAGATAGATAGATAGATGATAGATAGATAGATAGATAGATCATAGATAGATAGAATTAGATACATAGATGATAGATAGAATTGACACTTCAGGTAATTATTGCAGCATGGAATGTTCACCCTACATAAAGTGAAAATGATACGATTGCAAACCCTTTATTAGCCAATAGTGAACTGCCCATTACAGTCTCTATTTTTCTTTTTCTTGTTCATTTAATAAATGCAGGTCTTCCCTTTCTACTTTTTTTTTGCTTAAACTCCTGAACTCCTCATTTATTCATTCATTCATATTCCTTAATTGTCTACCAATGAAGGCCACAATTGGAGGCTGTACGCTTCAGGTGCACCATAGCAGTGTTTTTGGACATACAATACTGGCGAAGCACAAGATTTGGGGTGATGTAACACTTTCCCCATTCCTAAGGTGCTACACATGCATTTCTTGCTATATATTCACCCCAAGGTGTGAGGCCAGGGTTGCCACTTTTACCTTGGTTTGTCCAATTCAATAAAATGTGTTAGGGTTCAGAAAACAAGACAAAAGTTTGTAGTTGAGACCCCTGAACACCTCATTCCCTTCTCCAAAACACCCACTGTCATTTGCCCACCAACTCTGTGGCATCACCCAGTTTCTTGATGTCATCTTCATCTTATGACAAACATCTAACCTATCAATAGAGGACAATACAAATTTGGGTCAGATGCTAAGATGTAAAATAACACTCACTATATGGTCAGGTGATAATGACAGAACTCCTGAAGACTATTCACTCAATGCCACATCCTAGCTTGTGCACCAGAATACAGCAAATGTTAAAGCGGCATACAGGGTTATAGGTTTGGGCCGCCCCAATCTCCCCAGCCCTCATGTATACAGCTGGAAAGAACAGCTTCTTGTGCCCGTGCCCAGGGCCGCCATCAGGGGGGCACAACTGTTAAGGAGGACTGGCCGTGCTGCGTTTCCTGGATTAGCCGCCCCCCTTGAACTGCCGAAGTAGGAGCCGAGTTTTGCCGAAGTCACAAAGGGTGTTTTTGTATTTGTAGGGGGGCCCAGAAATGTTGTTGTATGGGGCCCCGTAAATTCTGATGGTGGCCTTGCCTATGCCTGTGGGAGCTTATGGTGGTGCAGAGTGTAAAGTGTGAAGACCAGTTTGCTCCAGTTATATCAGTGTTATTCCACAAATTCAGTTCCACTTTTCTATTGCTGCCCTATGGGAAAAAAAATGGATGCCACCAAAACAGGTGAGACATGGTGCTACAAGCGACAAAAATATTCTTCTTCAGTACCCTGAAATATTATATCTGGCTTTGGTAGTCATCTGCCATAGATGTGAAGAACATGCAATTTTACACATACATTTGTAAGCTCTACCATAAAACATTATAAACACATAACGCAAGGTTACATATATTCAAGTGATCCAAAGTAGTCTACACATTTTACAGCCCTGTAGTAGTTTATGCAACGCTTTCCATGCAGACTTAATTTTCTTTATAGCTTCGCTTTAACATAACATGATAATGACTCACAAATTCTGACAGTGTTTTGCTTTAACGACAAATATAATTTGCACTGTGTTCTTTCAGATTCCTTACCCAAAATATATGTTGCATGGAAACTAGCAAGCTATTTTACTTTTTTTTCCCTACAGTATAAGGAATTAATTAGATGGCATGATAAAGAGCCACAAAGGGCTGTAGCAAAAGCAGAAAATGTAGTAGAAAATGTGTGTTAAATACAATGTGCAGACAGGACCTCCATAACAGAAGCTAGTATGCCAGGCCACCATCAGGGAAGCACAGGGGCCCATTGCCGTGCCGCACCTGCCAAAGTCCTGAAGTCTCAAAGAGCTGAAGTCTCAAAGCCATGAAAAGACCCGAAGCCACGAAAGGAGTCAAAGTTGAAGTCCCAAAACCACAAAAAGACCCGAAGCTACGAAAGGAGCCGAAGCTGAAGCCCCAAAGCCGCGAAAAGACCCAAAGCTACAAAAGGAGCCGAAGTTGAAGTCCTGAAGAGTTTTAAAAATAAATATTCTATGGGGCCCCAATGTTTCTTTTTAACTTGTAAGGTGGGTCCTGGTGCCAATATCTACGGGTCTCATGATTTCTAATGGTGGCCCTGCTTGTATGTTACAAGCAGGAAGAGCAGGAACCCAGAAAGATGTTTGAGGTAGAAGTTGATGGACAAGATGCAGTCAACAGTAGAATCAGCAGAATCCCTCTTTCACAAAAAGTATTTATTCTCTGTTATGCCGAGGCCGGGTGACCTGAGTTGGTGATGAAGTAGGCAAAGCAGATGGATGAGAAAGCTCTAGTTGGAGCAGAAGTTTTAGTAGACCTGAGGGCCAGCAGATAGTGGTAACGAAGGTAATGGATATGGTTTGGAAAAGAAAACAGAAGTCTGTGGATAGCTGAATGAGCTATAAAGCTGGTTATTTCTACGGAAACAGAGGTTCCCACAAAACTGACACTAATAACAACTTACTACCCAAGGAACTTGCAAGAAAAAAAGAAAAGATGTGCATCAAGCTGTAAGCAGTCAATAGCTAAGCACAGCAGGGAAATCACAAAGAAATAGTACCAGATAAAGAAAAATGGTACAGTCATATGGATATGGTTTTAGTTAACCAAGAAAAAATGTCCAAAATGTAGGGTGATAAATTAGTTTTTAATGTGATACCATGACATATGAGTGTTGACTGAAGATTGCATTGGTATGGCTTGGTGTATAAAAACATTAATACAAAAACTAGTTGGTGGAAGAAAAGAGGAGAATGTTTGAATGGGTGTGGTGAAAAAAGAGAAAGTTTGGCGAAATCCTTGGAAGATGGAGAGACCTAAAGCTGGCCATACACTATAAGATCCGCTCATTTGGAAACATCGCCAAACGAGCGTATCTTTTCCCGATATGCCCACCAACATCAGGGCTATAGCCGAACGATCAGATAACCACGAGGAGCAATGGGCTTCAACGGGTCGATTGCCTGAAAAATTAAACCTTCCCGATCAATATTGTGGCCAGATATCGATCAGAAAGGACCAATATCCGCAGCTTTAATCTGCCCGTGTGTAGCCACCTTTAGGTTAACCAGATGTTAGGAATATGTCAAGCAAGTGATTAGTAGTATATTCCCAAACTTAACTTAGGAATCTGTAACTGGTGTCAGCAGTGATTGTGAAGTTAAAACATAGGGTTCTTATAAAAATACATATCATTTTTTTTTTTAAATGGGTATCACGTAGAACGCTGATCAAAATAGGGGTCTGTGATTGCATTTAAAGGTTATTGCAGATAAAAGTTAATGAAAAATAGATTTAAAGGTGATTGTATTAGCTCCAGCAAGAAGAGAGTTTTTCCATGGGGCAGTAGTAGAACAGTGCCAAAGTCTGATTTATGGAGCACATAAAAACATTGGTGTTTAATTGTCTGGAGAAATTCTACAGCATATCAATTAGTAAAACAAATGTGGATACTACCACATTTAGAGTTGGGAAGATAGGACATTTGCTCTCAGGAACCAAGCTCAGATTGTCCTTTGTCCAGAAAATGTATTAAAATTTTCATATTAAATTGTTTAAAATTATATTTTCAGTAACTACTTATCCAAATTGTAGCCCTCCAGCTGGTGGCGACTTATTTTCCATTAACATTCATGAGAGTATAAGTTAAAGTTGAGACTCTACTTATTCAATCAGATCAGTTTGGAGACCAACTGTAGATTGTGAGCCAAACACAACTGTTCTTTGCCATATTTACTAAACAGTGTTCTAGGTGTATGTATCATGGTGGCAGGTCTGAACATTCAGTGGTATCATATTTGTTTGAAAGTATCATCCTTGTTTGGAACTGAAGAACATCCATGGGCTCTCTGTAGGCAAGACAAGTTTGTCCACAATATACTCAATGTATTTATTGTCATCCTTGAGTTAGGAAGAATTATATAATAAATAATTTAATAAGGATTTTTTATAAGAAAAGTTGAGGCCGTCTGCGTCTGGTGACTATGGTCAGAAAATATTTGAAGGTGGCTGCAACCTCATCGCTTATTTTGTTATTAAAGGGCATGTAAAGCCTAAAATAGAATAAGGCTAGAAATGCTGTATTTTGTATACTAAATATAAACATGAACTTACTGCACCACAAGCCTAATCAAACAAATGATTTATGCTTTCAAAGTTGGCCACCATCTTGTAACTTTGTTATACATCTTTGCAAGACTAAGACTGTGCACATGCTCAGTGTGGTCTGGGCTGCTTAGGGATCATCATAAACAAAGCTGCTTGAGTTCTGCATGGCTGGAAAGTAAGGCGGGGGCTCCCCCTGCTGTTCATAAGTATGATTGTTTCCCTGCAGAGCAGTTAGGGACCGTCTGACAATTCCTATCCACATCAGTAAATGAAGGGAGAATTTCACTGCATACAGTCCGGTTTCTTGTAAAAACGGTACACATTTTTTTAATTAAAGTATATTGAAGATAAGTTTCTTTTTCATTAAAGAAAGTAAAAATGGGATTTTATGTTTTTGCCTCTACATGCCCTTTAAGGTATTGCAAGTCCTCAGGGGTCAATGTAAAATGAATGTTATTTATGAGAAAAGCTCTCTCCTGGAGTTCCAGCCTGTTTTGTAAATTGACTGGGATGTCTGTCAGGTTGTAAAATGTTGTATTATAGTCCTGAAAAGCTTTAGCGATATCTGCTAGAGCACATGTCACCTTGCTTTTCCTATTTAAATAGCAGATATAGCTGTCTGTATGTGTTCGACTTTCATTTCTTTATCTAAGAGAGAATGTGGTTTATCTCTTCTCCCATAATATCCATATCTGGTCCATCTAATACTTCTTTTATTGCATCTGTCATAAGGGACCTTGGTTTATGTATTGAAAGATTTCCTTTAGGACCTGTGATGTCAGGTTTCTATGCCATTGTCTTTTAACAAGTTTTTATTTTGCTTTACAAAGTATGTTTGATATGTAATTTAGGTGGCAGATTTACATATGGTCGAATATCGAGGGTTAATTAACCCTCGATATTCGACTGCCGAAAGTAAATCCTTCGACTTCGAATATCGAAGTTGAAGGATTTACCGCAAATAGTTCGATCGAACGAAAAATAGTTTGATCGAACGATTAAATCCTTCGAATCGTTTGATTCAAAGGATTTTAATCCATCGATCGAACGATTTTTCTTCGACCAAAAAAACATTAGAAAACATTGCACCTCGGTAGGTTTTAGGTGGCAAAGTAGGGGGTCGAAGTTTTTTTTTAAAGAGACAGTACTTCGACTATCAAATGGTTGAATATTCGAACGATTTTTAGTTTGAATCGTTCGATTTGAAGTCAAAGTTGTTGTCGATGGTCGAAGTAGCCAAAAAAAAAACATTCTAAGTTTTTTTAATTCTATTCCTTCACTCAAGCTAAGTAAATGGGCCCCTAGATGTTTTCCTTTATGTGCATATTGCATCTGTAAGGATACGTTTGCTTAGTACAGGTATGGGACCTGTTATCCAGAATGCTCGGGCCAGGGGTTTTCTGGATAACAGATATTTCTGTAATTTGGATCATCATACCTTAAATTTACTAAAAAACATGTAAACATTAAATAAACCCAATAGGCTGGTTTTGCTTCCAATAAGGATTAATTATATCTTAGTTGGGATCAAGTACAAGATACTGTTTTATTGTTACAGAGAAAAAGGAAATCATTTTTATAAATGTGGATTATATACTCTTATTATTATGATGGAGTCTATGGGAGACTTCCAGTAATTTTGAGATTTCTGAATCACGGGTTTCCGGATAACAGATCCCATACCTGTAGCCAGGGCCGCCATCAGGGGGGTACAGGGGGGACAAGTGTCCCGGGCCCGGGCATGAAGGGGGACCCATCAGTGCTGCAGTTTTGAAAAGAGCCGGGCCCCCCTTGAGAGCGCCAAAGCCGTGCGTGCGGCCATCGCAAACAGCCAAAATGCGGAAGTGCCGAGAACAGCCGAAGGACCCAAAACCACAAAAACAGCCGAAGCCAAATTCCCGAAGCGGGCGAAAGACCCGAAGTCACGAAAATAGCCAAAGTCCCGAAGCGGCGAAAAGACTCAAAGTCATGAAAACAGGCGAAATTGAAGTCCTGAAGCTGTGAAAACACCCAAAGTCACGAAAGGAGGAAAAGTTGAAGTGCTCAAGCCATGAGTTCAATTCTACTGAACACCAATGTATTATTTCAATATTCTATAGGCCCCTGCCATTCTGGGGCCCCAATTTTTAACTTGTAACGGGGGGGCGTGGCACCAATGTTTTTTTTAAAAATAAATATTTGGGGCCCCAATTTTTTTTACCTTGTAAGGGAGACCCTGGCACCAATTTCTTTTTAACTTATAAGGGGGCCCTGACCATCAATAGCTTTTTATAACTTGTGTGGGGGGGGGGTTACTTTTTTAGCGCTGATGTCTGTGTGGTCTTTGGGTGGGATGGAGTGGAGTGGGGAGGATCTGGGGTGGGGCTTGGGCGCCAGTGTGGGCGGGGCCCCGAAAATTTTGTTGTTCGGGGCCCCGTGATTTCTAATGGCGGCCCTGCCTGTAGCTGATAAAACCATCTGTATCACATCTTACATTCTCATTGTAGAGAGGCGTTGAGGGGTCTCTATTTTCCAAGTTATAATCACCACCATCCTCAGGCTTTAATGAGGATGGGTCTAAAGAAGTTTAACAGATTTGAAAGCACATATATTTGCTAGTTTGATTGGGTTCCTAGCCAAGGTTCTTCTATGATAAAATGATGATCATTAGGCGAATGGCATAGAGAACATTTTGTTCACTGGTAAGTATGCATTTCGTGCAATAGCAGGCTGATCAAATTCCCTGAAGGCCATATACCTTTACATTATACTGTTCAGCCCATTAACATTAAGGGGCTTTATTAAAGTCTGAACGCCAAAAACTCAAGAAATTCTAGTTGTTTTTTTACTATAAAATCCGAATTTTTAGTGGGGAAAAAAACTAGAATTTTTCGAGATTTATCTCGAGGATGGTAAAAGTCTGAATCTGAAAATCTGGCATCTCAGACCTACCGAGGTTGTATATAAGTCAATGGGAGAGATCCCTATGCTATTTGGAAGTTTCTGTGGTCTGTGCTCTAATTAGCCCGAAAATCCCACTATTTTGGACTTTTAGGGCAAAAATCCCAAAAATTTGGGCTTTCAGGAAAAATCAAGGTATTCGGGAAAAAAAATCGGAGAAAAATGTACAGTTTTTTTCATGTTTGTTCCCGATTCTATTAAATCATAATTTTTTTTTTAATAAATAAGGTCCAATCGTGGATTCTAGTTTGGTTGGACTTTTTAAAATAAGAAAAATTCGAATTTAAATAAATAAGGCCCTTATTGTTAACATTTCCACCGTCGTAGTTAAAACAGTAGTTTAATATGTGTGCCTTTAGAAAGCTGGAGGTCTACTCTCATGCTCAGGTAAATCTTGGTTAATATTTGGATGTGCGACATAAATAACTCTTCTAGCAGTTCCTTTCTTTTAGGTATTCAATAAATACTGGTTAAACAGTTAAACCTAGTATCCATGCAAATTCAGATAGATAACATATCTTTAACAAGTGATAATAGGTTTGTTGCTTAGTAACTGAATACTCAGTATTCAGAAACTGAGCACTTGTTAAAGATAGTAAACAATATAGAAAATGGTATAAATAATAAAAAAGGAACAACATTTGCAGACTATGGCAGGACACAATTCCAGGTGTAAGTGTTAGTGTAGCCATGTCTCAGTCTAAGGCAAGTTCAGATGTGGAGTTTGCCTCAACTAGGTTGAATTATTTTGAGTTTGAGAGGCAAGTCCAACCTGTTTGGGTTCTGGGTACCCATACCAAGGTTAAGAGACCATTTGAGTAACAAAACCTTATCTCAGGTCAGGTTCTTCAAATCAGATTTTTCCCAGGTAGATACCAGTTTCTCTTTCTGGTGTTTTTTTAGGGTTAGGTGAAGCCTGTTATTGATGCACAGGTTGGAGATTAATACCCTTGAGAAACTGAGGTGCCTATGATGGTTCTTGGAGAATATATTGATGATAACCCTTTAGCCTCGAGAGCTTATACGGTAACTCCACCAGTTTTTTGGTCACTGGGTGTAGTTATCTCCTTTTATTGAGTGTTATAAGGGAGAGATCTTTGAAGATTTTCTAGCCTTAATGTTCAGTATGTGTGGTGTTACCGGTTTTAGCGATCAAAATAATGTATGTATAGACATACTATTGTGTCTCTAGGTGTTGAAGTGTTGACCAGCGCCGAGGCCTACATAAGTTCTATCAAACCACCAGTTTCCTGTGGGGAGTTAAAGATGAAGAAAAGAAAGCACAAGGACCTGATGTCTAGTAGACCTATCTACTCTGAGAACCCCTATCCTATTCTCCATGTCTTTAGTTTGTGACATGAGTAAGGATAGCTCTTCTTGTTGGGGTTGGGTTTTAATTTCTTCTTTTAGCATATAATGTCTCTGTATTAGTTCATCTACTTCAGTTTCAAAATGGTCTGTTCTCTCTGCATTAGATTAGTCATATCAACCTGTATATTTTTATGAGCTGAGCATATGGTGCATACAAGTGTTTAAAAGAGAAAGTATCTACGCTGCTACAGGACCATTGCTCTGTAAGGAATGGTGTCCCATTCCAGGAGCTAGTTGTGATTGCGGTTCTGTTTGCTGCTGGTCTCTTTGCCCTGGTGAGCTGGAAGCCGAGTAGACTTTTGGATCTACCGGGTCAGAGTCCTCGCTGCCATCTTAGTTAGGCCAACACAGCTGGAGATTTGCTTTGGAAGCCTCTGCTTGCCCATTCTCAGCTTCTCAAAAGGTAGCTACTGTTGTCTCTTGCCTTATAGTGATGCTTTTATCAGGTATTTAACCACACTTTGGCAAAAGTTTATCTAGGTAGCATCCTATTCACTGCATTGACACCCCCACACACACCCCCACACACACAAACACAATGAAGAGCTCTTGTCCTGAGATTGCTTCCAGATACAGTTTGGAACTTAAAGGGCATATAAAGTCTAAAATAGAATAAGGCTAGAAATGCTGTATTTTGTATACTAACTTACTGCACCACAAGCCTAATCAAACAAATTATTTATGCTTTCAAATTTGACCACAGGGGGTCACCATCTTGTAACTTTGTTATACATCTTTGCAAGACCAAGTCTGTGCACATGCTCAGTGTGGTCTGGGCTGCTTAGGGATCGTCATAAACAAAGCTGCTTGAGTTCTGCATGGCTGCGAAGTAAGGTGGGGGCTCCCCCTGCTGTTCATAAGTATGATTGTTTCCCTGCAGAGCAGTTAGGGACCATCTGACAATACATATCCACAGCAGTAAATGAAGGGAGAATTTCACTGCATACAGTCAGGTTTCTTATAAAAACTGTACACATTTTTTAATTAAAGTATATTGGAGATAGGTTTCTTTTTCATTAAAGAAAGTAAAAATGGGATTTTATTTTTTTTTTGCTTTTACATGCCCTTTAATAGTTAGTGGTACCAAGCACAGATTAATTTTAGATGCCACATACTTTGGTCCTTGTTCTGTGAGCTTGTGTGGCCTAGTCCAAACATTCCTACTTCACAAAGACAGCACAAACCTGAGCAGAACTTGACAAAGTGATTTGTTGAAGAGTTGGCATGATGAAAGTCACTAAGTTCTCCAGCACAACCCATTCACTGCAAATGTCTGCCTAAAGAAGGGGTTCCCAAATTGTGGGGCTCGCCCACAGGGGCCTAGTGACTTGGAAAGGTGTGTCTCAGTCCAAGAAATTTATATAAAAGCTTATTTGCTGTCATAGGATTATTGGAATCTTGTTATGAACTAGGGATGCACCGAATCCAGGATTCGGTTCAGGATTCAGCCAGGATTCGGCCTTTTTCAGCAGGATTCGGTTGAATCCTTCTGCCCAGCCGAACCGAATCTAAATCCTAATTTGCATATGCAAATTAGGGGTGGGGAGGGAAATCGCGTGACTTTTTGTCAAAAAGCAAGGAAGTAAAAAAAAAAATTCCCCTTCCCAGCCCAAATTTGCATATGCAAATTAGGGTTCGGATTCAGAATCTTTCATAAAGGATTTGGTGATTCGGCCGAATCCAAAATTGTGGATTCGGTGCATCCCTATTATGAACCAAGGGGGGCCCTGAATAATGATCAGTCCTCCAAGAGGCTTTAAACCAAAAACATCAACTACCACTGGTCTAAGAAGATTGCATGGCTGTATACTTGCTTTTACTCACCTGTAATTAACGGCCCTGGCTAAAACAGCCAAGCCTATTAAATAGGTGGTTTACCTTTATGTAAATTTTTAGTATGTTACAGAACGGCTAATTCTAAGCAACTTCTCAATTGGACTTCAAACTTTTTTTTAAAATAATTTTCAATTATTTGCCTTCTTCTTATGTCGGGTCACTGATCCCATCTTAAAAAACGAATGCTCTGTAAGGCTACAAATGTATAGTTAGTGCTACTTTTTATTAGTAGTAGTTTTTTTTATTCAGGCCCTTTCTTACCCATATTCCAGTATCAGTGCACGGTTGCTCGGGTAAAGGTGGCCATACACGGAGAGATCCGCTCGTTTGGCGATGTCGCCAAACGAGCGGATATGTCTCCGATATGCCCACCTTGAGGTGGGCAATATCGGGCTGATCCGATCGTGGGCCCTAAGGCCCAACGATAGGATCCTAACGAATGGGGGTCGGATCACGGGACTGCATCAACGAACAGATGCGGTCGCGATCCAACTGGATTTTTTGTCTCGATCGGGGAAGCCCGTCGGGGGGCCCCATACACGGGCCAATAAGCTGCCGACTTGGTCTGTCTGCAGCTTTTATCGGCCGTGTATGGTCACCTTAAAATATGCTAAAATTGCAAACTGAATAAAAAGTTAAATATCTCAAAATCTACAAAAAATGAAAACCAATTGCAAATTGTCTCTGAATATCACTCTCTACACCATACTAGAGGTTAACTCAAAGATGAACAACCCATTGTGTGTGTGTCCACATACTTTTGGCTAAATAGTGAATGCAGTGGTGTCATAACCTGTAGACATAACTATGAGCACACACCTTAAGGATCAATTGTGCAGACATAACCGTCTATATATCTTTCATCACGCACTACGGCCTCTGCAGGAGAGGAAACTCAAGCAAACTTCATAACAATGGAGACGGCCAACGAAATAATCTCTGCTGGATTTCACAGAAATGCTGCCTGTGCAAACTCTGCTATCCCTGGAAGCGTTTGTACTTCTTACTTAACTTTGTTTTTCATGTGGCAGTTGGAGATCTCTAAACTCAAATCTGACAGCTATAAGGGAAGATAAAGGCAAACTCAGATGATGGCTCCTTATTCCTAGCATACAAATTTCACTAAGCCATCTGTTCTGAAAGCAAAGCAAAGCGCTACGTGTCTGAATGGGATTGCAGGTTTATAAGACAAATATGCTCAATGACCTTTACATACCGAAAGCAGTGAGTAAAAGTTCTTCTATAGAAGATTTTGAAAATAATTACAGAAAGTAGTGACTACCTGGTCTGCTGACCTTCATTGTGTTCTCGCTCCTGTATAAACAGGACAATATTTATATACAGGTACACCCTGAATTGTTTTAGCATTTGCTTGTCTTAGGTAATACGGTACTTTAATGCGGACATCCTCATTAGTATGGATTACTAATCACCTCTCCTTCGCGCAACTAATCTCCCCGAAAAGCCCTCCCGCCGGCTAGAATCTAAATCACCAGCAGGATGCTACTCGGAGCGCTTCGTTTTCTGAAGTCGCCCGAAGTTGCCTGACGAGGAAACTTTGGGCAATTACGGAAAACGAAGTGCTTCAAGTGCCATCCCGCCGGTGATTTAGATTCTTGCAGACGGGAAAGCTTTTTGGGCAGATTAGTCGCCCGAAGATGATTAGTGATTAGTAGCAGGACGACTAAATCTCCCCAAATCTTCCTGAATGTCTCTGCCCTTATAGTACAGGTATGGGACCTGTTATTCAGAATGCTCGGGATTTGGGGTTTTCAGAATAACCAATCTATCCATAATTTGGATCTTCATACCTTAAGGGGTAGATTTATCAAGGGTTGCCGTGAATTCGAGGGGATTTTCGAAGTAAAAAAAGTTGAAATTCAAAGTAATTTTTTGGATACTTCGACCATCGAATAGTATACTACGACTTCGAATTTACTTCGACTTTGATTCAAAGTAAAAATTGTTTGAATATTCGACCATTTGATAATCGAAGTACTGTCTCTTTAAAAAAAACTTTGACTTCAATACTTCGCCAAATTAAACCTGCCGAAGTGCTATGTTAGCCTATGGGGACCTTCTACATCGAATCGAGCGATTTAATCGTACAATCGAACGATTTTACTTTGATTGTTCGATGGCCAAATTCGGTAAAAAATCCTTTGACTTCGATATTCGAAGTCGAAGTATTTTAATTTGATGGTCGAATTTCAACCCTTGATAAATCCGCCCCATAGTCTACTAGAAAATCATGAAATAAACCCAATAGGCTGGTTTTGCCTCCAATAAAGATTAATTATATCTTAGTTGGGATCAAGTATAAGATACTGTTTTACTATCACAGAGAAAAAAGAATATTGGGAAAATAAATTGGGAAATAAAATTGAGTCTATGGGAGATGGACTTTCGGTAATTTGGAACTTTTTGGATAACGGATTCCCGATAACTGATCCCATACCTGTTACACATTTATATACATAAGGGATGGCTGTCAGTGAAGGTTGTTGAGGGTCCTGGGTTTTCAACCAGAACTTGTTGCAGCTTGAACATCCCCAATTTGTTTTTTCCTCACAGATTTGGGTCCCAGACTTCCTACTCTGGCCCCGTCTTTCTTAAAACTACAGCACGGTGGGTTAAGATGTATACTGTATGGGCAAATTAATTTAAAAAGCTACACATCTGTTGCAAAACATGTTCTCTTGTGAAATAAACCAGTAGACTTACACTGAACAATGGGGTACTGGTATTGGATCAGTTATCCGGAAACCTGTTATCCAGAAAGCTCAGAATTACGAAAAGGCTGTCTCGTGTAGATTCTATTATAATCAAATAATCCACACTTTTAAAAATGATTTATTTTTTTTCTGTGTAATAATAAAACAGTTGCTTGTTCTTGATCCCAACTAAGATCTAATTAATCCTTATTGGAGGCAAAACCAGACTATTGGCTTTAGTTTATATGATTTTCTAGTAGACTAACGGTAACACCAGCTTTAGAAAGTAATTCTCATAACAAACTGTGTGTTTAAGGGATTATAATACACAAAAGCCATGAATCTCTTGTAAATTATATCCTTATAAACGGTGAGTTCTGATGTCATCAGTTATAAACGGTGAGTTCTGATGTCATTTCCATCACATGACTCACTGAAACTTGTGTATTATAATAAATAAAGTACCCCCAGTTGCAAAATATGAGGATATTAGAAGTTACCTCGGAGTTCCATGACCTGTATAACTCAGCCTTCGGCCTCGTACTTTTATATGGTCATGAAACTCCTCGGTAACTTATAATATCCTTATATTTTACAAGAGGGGGGTACTTTTTTCACTATATAAACAGTGACTAGTGATGTCATCAGTTATTAACAGTGAGTAGTGATGTCATTTCTGGCACATGACTCACTAAAACTTGTGTATTATAATAAATAATATGAGGATATTAAAAGTTCCCTCGGAGCTCCATGACCTGTATAAAAGCACTCGGCCTTTGGCCTCGTGTTTTTATTAGGTCATAAAATTCCTCGGTAACTTATAATATCCTTATATTTTACAATAGGGAGTACTTTATTCACTGTATATTAGGGATGCACCAAATCCACTATTTGGGATTCGGCCGAATCCCCGAATCCTTTGTGAAAGATTCGGCCGAATACCGAACCGAATCAGAACCCTAATTTGCATATGTAAATTAGGGGTAGGAAAGGAAAAAGTGGAAAAAAATCTTCTTTTGTGACGAAAAGTCATGTGATTTCCCTACCCGCCCCTAATTTACATATGCAAATTAGGATTTGTGGATCCTGGATTCTGTGCATCCCAACTCTATATCCCTACTCTATATACCTTATGTATAATTATGACTTATCTGCTATTGGTCAATAAATTTGTGTAGTCTGGGCTGCTACCTACAGACATACATGGTCTCTAAGCTCCTTCATATAAAGTAACATTGTCCTAAATTGTTTTAACCTTTACATTTGTGTTTAGTACAGATCATACCTCTGATGCTTTAATTTTAATCGATTTTTGTGTAGAGACAATGAGCATATGTGATTTTTATTCTTGTTGCTTCTAGTTACCAGCTATTTTCATCCATATCTACTTCAAGAAAGTATTCACACTGGCTGCTAAGACAAACCTGTTTCTGGATTATTTTTTATGGTCAAAACTCTCAAATTGACCCCATGTATCATCAGATTGCCTAAATTGCAAACTGTAGATCGGCTGAATAAAAAGCTAAATAACTCAAAAATCACAAAGAATAAAACATGAATCCAATTGCAAATTGTCTCATAATATCACTCTCTACATCATACGTCGGAGAAAAAACTCGAATCGAGTTTGATCGAATTAGATTTGAATTCGATTTGAGATTTCGGGTCATTTAAATTAGTTCGAGTTTTATTCATTCAATTTTATCAATATATTTAGGGGCCCATTCACTAAGCTCGAGTGAAGGAATAGAGGAAAATAGAGGAAAAATAGTTCGAATTTCAATGGGTTTTTTTGACTACTTCGACCTGTGACTACGACCTTCGAATCGAATGATTCGAACTAGAAATTGTTCGAATATTCAACCATTCGATAATCGAAGTACTGTCTCTTTAAAAAAAACTTCGACCCCCTAGTTCGCCACCTAAAACCTACCGAGGCCAATGTTAGCCTATGGGGAAGGTCCCCATAGGCTTTACAAGGTTTTTCTGATCGAAGGATAATCCTTCGATCGATGGATTAAAATCGAACGAATTGCGCTAAATCCTTCGACTTCGATATTCCTTTGAAGTCGAAGGATTTCAATTCAGCAGTCGAATATCGAGGGTTAATTAACCCTCGATATTCGACCCTAGGTAAATGTGCCCCTAAGACTAGTCAAATTTCAAATTTTAAATTCGCATGAATTTGAAATTCGAACTTTGACAAACGTGCCTCTATATGGTAGCTAAGGGAGGAGATATAGTGAATAAAGTACCCCCTCTTGTAAAATATAAGGATATTATAAGTTACCGAGGAGTTTCATGACCATATAAAAACAAGAGGCCGAAGGCCGAGTGTTTTTATACAGGTCATGGAACTCCGAGGTAACTTCTAATATCCTCATATTTTACAACTGGGGGTACTTTATTAATTATAATACACAAATTTTAGTGAGTCATGTGACAGAAATTGCATCACTACTCACCCTTTATAACTGATCACATCACTACTCACCGTTTATAAGGATATAATTTACAGGCTATTCATGGCTTTTGTGTATTATATGGTTATAATGAACCAATCACAATGGAAGGCTGAAAATTCAAGTGAGTCGGTAATACACTGACATCTATAGAAAGTCTTGGTATTGCAGGTACCAGAGTTTTCTATTTAGCATAGGCCAATCTAAGAGCATAAAATAAAAATAATGGTTTGATTTGGTGTGTTGTATTTTTCTCACTTCATTTTCCTGCCAACAATTGTATGTGTATTTCACCAACACAACATTTTCTCTGTAGCAGAAAATGGAAATTTTAAGTATTACAGATATTCAACATTTAGTTACAAAATCACACTATAAAATTCTACTAACTTTAGGTGGTTTTATATAAATACCATACAATTTACATTGTGTACGCAGCAGCTTTATTTAAACTATAGTAGTACTTATCTGTTATCTACTGTGTATCCTGTGCTTGAATGGCTGCCCCCATGGCTACACAGCAGCTTGTTTATATAAACTATAGTAGTACTTATCTGTTATCTACTGTGTATCCTGTGCTTGAATGGCTGCCCCCATGGCTACACAGCAGCTTGTTTATATAAACTATAGTAGTACTTATCTGTTATCTACTGTGTATCCTGTGCTTGAATGGCTGCCCCCATGGCTACACAGCAGCTTGTCTATATAAACTAAAGTAGTACTTATCTGTTATCTACTGTGTATCCTGTGCTTGAGTGGCTGCCCCCGTGGCTACACAGCAGCTTGTTTATATAAACTATAGTAGTACTTATCTGTTATCTACTGTGTATCCTGTGCTTGAATGGCTGCCCCCATGGCTACACAGCAGCTTGTTTATATAAACAATGGTAGTACTTATCTGTTATCTACTGTGTATCCTGTGCTTGAATGGCTGTCCCCATGGCTACACAGCAGCTTGTTTATATAAACTATAGTAGTACTTATCTGTTATCTACTGTGTATCCTGTGCTTGAATGGCTGCCCCCATGGCTACACAGCAGCTTGTTTATATAAACTATAGTAGTACTTATCTGTTATCTACTGTGTATCATGTGCTTGAATGGCTGCCCCCATGGCTACACAGCAGCTTGTTTATATAAACAATAGTAGTACTTATCTGTTATCTACTGTGTGTCCTGTGCTTGAATGGCTGCCCCCATGGCTACACAGCAGCTTGTTTGTATAAACTATAGTAGTACTTATCTGTTATCTACTGTGTATCCTTGGCTGTGTAGCCATGGGGGAAGCCATTCAAGCACAGGATACACAGTAGGTAAAGGAGAAATAAACCCTTGACCCCCTCCACTGCCACTCCATTGCCCGTCCTAACTTAGCGGGTCATGGATCGAGTTGCAGATAAGGTACTTGCGGGTTGGGTAGCGGGTCCAAGCTGGTTAGTATGCTGGTTGCAGGTCCGGGTTGGGTTTAACAAATTGGTTCCGCGCAGGACTCTAGCTGCGGGTAGGGAGCTTGGGGAGGGGGCAATGGAGCAGGCAGTGGAGGGGGATGAAGGGAGGCCAGGGTTAGTTCTCCTTTAAAGCCCCTCTGTTGTTTGTCCCAGAATCAAATCCATTCAGAGGGAGGTAGAAGTTAAATGACTCTGCCAGCCAAATGTGGGTGGAGAAATGGTTTCTGCGAGTCAGAGGCTGAGCATTTTTCTCAATCTAAGCAATCGTGTTTCATGTATATATATATATATATATATATAGATAGATAGATAGATAGATATACACTATCACAATTGTAAGACAGCATGGACAGTAGCTTGGCAAGCAGAAAGCCAGAAGATAAAATGCAATATCAATGTCACTTTCCATGCAATGAAATATAACATTATAACCATTAAGAAAAACCTTTTAATCTTCAAGGAGATTTTGCTACTTAAACGCCAACCAAACCATGAATATTAAATATGGATCTTACCATTACTTGATGCTTTTCTCTTCAGCTCTTCCATTAGCGATGGAATATTATCCAGTGAAACATATTCTCTGTATTCCTTGCGTCTTTCTTCCCGCGTCATATTTAACAGCCGTTCTGTTAACGGGAAAAAGAATGATATATTTCAGAGGTTCTTCCCATTATACAGTAAGTTGAGAATTTAATATAAAGCAGAGCAGCTGATTTATGAAAGAAGCTCTAAAACTTTGGTTTTAATCTATTTCATCCAATTTTAATAAAAGTATGACAGGAACTTGTTTTTTATGAAAATGCCATCGAATAATTTAGCCAGATATGTGTTCCAACTATTTAATTAGTTCTGGCTGATGCAATTTAACAATAAAAAAAAAAAGGATAAATATAGCACAGAAACTCCCACAAAATTATCAGTAGTGTAAAGATATAGGAAAAAAGTAGACTTATCTTCCTCATTAAGAATAGGAAAAAGCCTATGATTAAGTGTCTTGGGGACACAAAATGCGTCAGGCTGGAGACGATTGTTTGAATAAAGATCTTTTCTACTTTTTAAACCAACGTTTTTTGGTCTGATCTACATGTGGTTTTCCAGAGTGCCCTAAACCTTTATTACATTGCATACGGATTATCCGCTCCCCTGAGCCGAAAGCCTATGATTAAAGGGATCCTGTCATCGGAAAACATGATTTTTTTTAAAAACGCATCAGTAAATAGTGCTGCTCCAGCAGAATTCTGCACTGAAATCCATTTCTCAAAAGAGCAAACAGATTTTTTTATATTCAATTTTGAAATCTGACATGGGGCTAGACATTTTTTGTCAATTTCCCAGCTGCCCCCAGTCATGTGACTTGTGCCTGCACTTTAGGAGAGAAATGCTTTCTGGCAGGCTGCTGTTTTTCCTTCTCAATGTAACTGAATGTGTCTCAGTGGGACCTGGATTTTACTATTGAGTGCTGTTCTTAGATCTACCAGGCAGCTGTTATCTTGTGTTAGGGAGCTGCTATCTGGTTACCTTCCCATTGTTCTGTTGTTAGGCTGCTGGGGGGGGGGGGGTGATATCATTCCAAATTGCAGTACAGCAGTAAAGAGTGACTGAAGTTTATCAGAGCACAAGTCACATGACCAGGGGCAGCTGGGAGATTGACAATATGTCTAGCCCCATGTCAAATTTCAAAATTGAATATAAAAAAATCTGTTTGCTCTTTTGAGAAATGGATTTCAGTGCAGAATTCTGCTGGAGCAGCACTATTAACTGATTCATTTTGGAAAAAAAATTTTTTCCCATGACAGTATCCCTTTAAGGGGATACAAAATGCGTCAGGTTGGAGATGATTGTTTGAATAAAGATTTTTTCTACTTTTTTAACCAACGTTTTTCGGTCTGACCTACATGTGGTTTTCCAGAGTGCCCTAAACCTTTCTTACCTTGCATACGGATTATCTGCTCCCCTGAGCTGAGGGCCTGGGGCAGGGGCACCTATTTTACTTCGGAGAGTGATTTTATTATAAGGGGATGTTTCTGTGCTTAAACACACGTCTTAGATAAAATAGGTGAGGACATGATGGCTAATAATGACATAATTTAGACACAACTTAAGAAATAAACAAAGCCCAAATGGCAATTTTTTTACTGGCTTTAACTAAAATATTCAAAGAAGTCTGCAAGGGGCTAAAATAGTATGTTATACGGGTTATTGATATTTCCAGTCACTAGATAGCCCTGTGAGGCATTGGATCTCCTTGATAATGTTCTAGAGCAAGTTCCAATCAATGTTACTCAAAAGGGAAGGATATTACCCTAGTTCAGTTCTATAAGGGCGAGAACACTGGGCAAAGTCCTCTAAAGCTAATGTAACCCCATCTGGGCTAAGCTAGATCTTGCCCGGCTAGGAAACAGGCAGAGCACCAGTTACATTTGACCCTCTCTCCACAGGATGGGCCTTTGCTACATGAAAGGGTAAAGGAATGGTATTGTGCAACTACACCTCACTTGTGCTGCATTACTAAGTAAAAGAATTGGACGCAGTAGGTTCTTGAACCAAACAACTAGCAACAGGCTTTATTCTTATAGCAAAAATCATGGTTTTATACCCACAATGCTTTGAGGTTTATCACATACATGTCAGGTAACATCACAGCATTTCAGAGCCTTGTGACATTCCTGTGGAGATAGGGTACCACATAGATAGATGCACCCTCAGCATATCTGTAACGTAAACTGGATCCCCACATGTTGGATCAAGGAAATCTCTAGACCTAAATCCCTATCAGGCTGTGATCTCTACACTACAGACCAGTCTTGCCTGAGAGGAGAGCTACCCCCTTGTTATCCCTCCTATTTGGAGCACAGGCTGCTCTTGCTCACTAGTTCCACCTGCCTCACTTTCCAAGAAAATGCTTTACAGAGAACTACCCTGTCCTGTCTACTCCTCATTCACGGGTCCCTGTATCCCCAACTTCACCAAGGCCTTCCCTTTACTGAGGCCTAAGCTTCAGGCTCCCAGTGCATCCACTCCCTTCTGGAGTGACAGGGGAAAGAGGAAGCTCCACTCTCTGCCCAGCCCTATACTGAAGTGTGGCAGGAACTTGTCATCAACCTCTGGGCCAGTGAAAAATGATTTTAGCCCCCCACACACACCCCAAACCTCAGGAACAAGTTATTTTGATGAATCTACTTATAAACCAGTGCCCTCCTAGCCCCCAGCAACCACAGAGATGCCGCCTTATGTAGTTTTCTCCCACCACAAACATAAGTTTTATGAACAATGCATTGAGGTTGTATTCGTTTTACCATATCCACTAACAGCCAACAATCATGTGTTTGCTTTCATTGCTGTAACTGCAACAGACCAGTGAAAGCTGACTGATAGTTGGTTATTATGGGTAAAAAAAACCAGGACTTGATCAAACGTTGCACCTGTAAGATTATGCTCCACTCCTACAATTTGTGGTTCATTATTTAAAAAACAAACTGAAATGTAAAAATCATATTGTAGTGGGTGCAAAGCAATTGAAGCAGCCTTGGTCACTTTTGATCCAATCAGGAGTTCACTTTATCGATATGCACACAGGTGGTCTCCAAAGATGCCCCAGTAGCTCCCCATCTTCTTTTCTGCTGATTCACTGCACATGCTCTGTGCTGCTGTCACTTACTGAGCTTAGGGAGCCACTCACAATATACAGTACACATAGAATAGAAATGTCACAATATAAGGCTGATTAGTAATTAATACAGATAATTACTACATGGCAACACAGAAACCAGTGCAATTAGCATCAGAATTGAATAATCAGCAAACCTGTAGCATCAGCTTATATTACAGCCAGGGAAGCTCATTTTCTGCTGGATAATTAGTGACGAGCCCTAAGCTTAGCTTCTCAACAGCCAATCAGAGCCCACTGAGCATGTGAGTGTCACAGACACTTTCCAAGATGGTGACCCCCTGTGACAAGTTTGAAGTCCTGGATCATTGCTGCTATTGACAAGCTGACACTTTAGGCTGGTGCAATAAGTTCAGTTTATATAATATGCCATTTTTAGGTGTATTCATTTTTAGGGTTTAGTTCTCCTTTATGGTGTGAAGATCCAAATATTACGTAAAGATCCGTTTTGTGGAAAACCCCAGGTCCCGAGCATTCTGGATAACAGGTCCCATACCTGTGTACTGCTGACAGTTTATAAAGATTACAATGGAGGGTTTCCAGGGAACAAATACAGGAAAGGAACATGTGGCACATACACATATATATAAAATACACAAAAGCCATGAATATCTTGTATATTATGTCCTTATAAGCGGTGAGTTCTGATGTCATCAGTTATAAACGGTGTCATAATCTGATGTCATTTCTGTCACATGACTCACTGAAACTTGTGTATTATAATAAATAAAGTACCCCCAGTTGCAAAATATGAGGATATTAGAAGTCATCTCATGACCTGTATAAATAATTTTTTTTTTCTTTATATATATATGGTCATGAAACTCGTCGGTGACTTATAATATCCTTATAATTTACAAGAGGGGGCACTTTATTCACTATATAACTGTCACATACACACACTGCTGGCAGAAGCCACAGTACAAGGGGTAACAGAGGTCACACATATATATTGTTGCTCCCTCATGTCTGTAATAAATCAATCAAGTCTTGCGGGGCCCCAGTACTGTTGTTACACTGCCAGTCTTTTGCCCACGCCAGGGATGCTGGGAGATGTAGTTCAGCAACAGTCTTTTTGTGAATGAGACGTTCATGGAATGAGTGTGTGTAATGTCTATTTCCTTACTTGCATTACTGATGGATTATAGATCAAATACCAACAATCAGATGCCACTTAGAAGAAATAAAGTGTATCCTGTACAGCAGAGCTTACAATCTAAATCTGCCCCTGGCATTATAGGGAATCTCGGGCACCTCAATATGGGAATGGAGAGTTAGAGAAAGGAGTAAAGTCCATCCCACAAGTCTCCAGCTCTGGCGGAACAAGTGACAAGTTGCAGTTGGTCGGCAGCGGGTTGTATTGATGTATATATATATATATATATATATAGTATATAATGAAATGATCTCTCAATTGTTACTATTCCCTCTACCCCCATGAGACTCCTATGATGCTGGTGATCAAATGAAATGAGCCTGAGAAGCTGAGGCTGGACTACAACTCCCAGCATGCCCCGGGAGCCCCAGGTTGTGATTGAGGAGATGAAGAATGAGAGGGGGGGGAGGGGTGAGTGTCCATCATTAATGAGTGACAACAAGAAGCTCTCGCTACCTTTCTCCTCCTTCCATTGCCTTTTCTTCTTGTTGCTTTGGTACATGCTGCTCTGCCTGTTGGATTTGGGCTGCAAGTTCCCCAGGCTCACGGGAAATTCTCTTTAAAGAAGTCAGAGGAGAAAGGGAGAGACGGGAGAGCACGAGTTTCACCGCAGACACAAACTACAAGATATTCCTGAGGAAGCAGCCGCCGCAGAACCTCATGTGTTTGTCTATAGGGATCATGCGCACCGACCTCCCTCAGCACCTACACAATGTCCCGCCAACGTCCCGCCTCCGCCTGTCACACTTCTCACTCCTCCCACTACACCCTAAAGACACGCCCCGCGGCTGCCTGGCACGCTCTCCCATTGGGGCGCGCCGGAGAGCTTTAGGATTGGAGGAAATGGGATGCAGCGCGCATGCGCCCGGGAAGCAGTGATGTCGTGTGAGGGGAGAGTGTTGGTGTGTGTTTATATAGGCAGAGCAGCGGTCAGGGCTGTGTAATACCTCTTAGTCTGGCTGATGAGCTGAGGTCTGAGGAGAGAGTGCTGAGGAGAGAGAGACCCGAGGAGAGAGGGGGCTGGGGAGAGAGAGGGCTGGGGGGAGAGAGAGAGAGAGCTGAGGAGAGAGAGGGATGAGGAGAGAGGGCTGAGGAGAGAGAGCCGAGGAGAGAGGGCTGAGGAGAGAGAGCTGAGCAGAGAGCTGAGCAGAGAGAGAGCTGAGGAGAGACAGCTGAGGAGAGAGAGGGCTGAGGAGAGAGAGAGCTGAGGAGAGACAGCTGAGGAGAGACAGCTGAGGAGAGAGAGGGCTGAGGAGAGAGAGAGCTGAGGAGAGAGAGAGGGCTGAGGAGAGAGAGCCGAGGAGAGAGGGCTGAGGAGAGAGGGCTGAGGAGAGAGTGCTGAGGAGAGGGAGCCGAGGAGAGAGGGCTGAGGAGAGAGTGCTGAGGAGAGAGAGCCAAGGAGAGAGGACTGAGGAGAGAGAGCTGAGGAGAGAGCTGAGGAGAGAGAGGGCTGAGCAGAGAGAGCGAGAGCTGAGGAGAGAGGGCTGAGGAGGGAGAGCTGAAGAGAGAGAGGGCTGAGGAGAGAGAGAGCTGAGGAGAGACAGCTGAGGAGAGAGTGGGCTGAGGAGAGAGAGAGCTGAGGAGAGAGAGGGCTGAGGAGAGAGAGGGCTGAGGAGAGATGAGAAGATAGGGCTGAGGAGAGAGAGCTGAGGAATGAGCCACGAGGGGGGAGATTGAAATAGCAAATGTGTCAGCACCGGAGTCTGATTAAGACTAAACAGGGCCCTGGGCAAGTAGTGCTTCTGCCCTAAACTTATAGTTGTACAAGAAGCTGTGCTGTGCTGGCACTTACCTTCCGACGTCTTGCAAACAGAAAGAGCCCCGCGTAGGCCGGTACATTTTATTTGGCCTATTTATGTGGCCACACCCCCTAATTACCGTGTTCATTTTACAAAATTTGGCAGGTTATGAAAGTTTGATCATATTTTGTTTTTTTTTTCCAGTTATTCCAGTTTTGCAATACTTTGCCCCCAAATACATTTTTTGTAGGTTTTTTTTTTGTAGGTATTTTTGGGGTTTATGGTAGTTTTCGGGGGGTTTTTGTAGTTTTTTTTTTAATTTTTGGGGGGGTTTTTTGTAGTTTTTTTTTAATATTTGGGTTTTTTGTAGGGTTTTTTTGTAGTTTTTTTGGGGGTTTGTAGTTTTGTAGGGGGTTTTGCTGTTTTTTTGTACTTTTTTGGGTTTTTGTTTTTTGGGGGGTTTTTTTTCATTTCTTTTTGATTTTTGTAGTTTTTTGGGTGTTTTTGTAGTTTTTTTTCCCCTCAGTTCTGTCTGCCCCCCTCCCTCACTCCCTGCAACAGTTCAACAGTCTCACACCCTTTTCCCCCCACAGACCCTTTTCAATTTTACCCCAGATCACTTTCAAATGGCTACAGAACAGTCTGGCCTGACTGCCCCCCCTCCCCTCTTCAAAAATATACTAAACAATTCTTTTAAAAAAATTTCACCATGACGTCATGCCGCAACCTCACCATCCGTCGCCGTTAGGGGGGCCAAGAACCTGGAAGATGTCTTAGGTAATTTTTTCCTGGCCGGGCCCCTAGAGCTAGGCGGGCCCAAGGCAGGAGCCTAGGGCGCCTAGCGGGTAATCTGCCCCGGGCATCACAGCGCGTGCAGGAGCATGTGTTCTCCTGATCAAGTCCTAAAATGCTTTCCGTAGTGCTTGGTGTTTTCTACTTGTGTTAGAGTCCTGCACGGGTCCATTTTTTGGACCCGCAATCTGCAATTCTCAGCCCGGACCAGCAACCCACATTCTTACCCACTTGGACCCGCTACCCGACCCACAAGTACCTTATCGGCAACCTGGACCCATGAAAAAGGGTGGGGCTTGACGGGAAAGGGGGCGGGATGTGATGTCAAAGGGGCAGGTGTGACATCAAAGGGGGCGTGGCCATGGCGCGTGGTTGGCCAGGCGGCGAAAAAAAGGTATGTTTTGAGCAGATTGGGCCGGGCCAAGGGCTTTAGTTAGGGATATTACAAATTTACCGGCAGCTACGTGCCGGTAAATTTGTAATACCGGCCATGGCAGGTGTTTTACCGGCTAGGCCGGTAAAATTCCGGCCGGGTGGCAACCCTTCCCGCGACCCGCTGACCATCAAGAATCAGGAAGTGCTGTCATTGTAAACCCAGCTGTGCTTAGTCACGTGACTTGTGCTCTGATAAACTTCAGTCACTCTTTACTGGTGTACTGCAAGTTGGAGTGATATCACCCCTCCCTTTTCACCGCGGCAGAATACCTAACCGAATCAAATCCTAATTTGCATATGCAAATTAGGGGTGGGAAGGGGAAACATTTTTTACTTCCTTGTTTTGTGACAAAAAGTCACCTGATTTCCCTCCCCGCCCCTAATTTGCATATGCTGGATTCGGTGTATCCCTACTCAAAATTGATCCCAAGATCAAGATTGTCTCCCATTGACAGTATGATAAATCTTGAAAATCAAATTAGAATTTTTTTAAAAATTCAACTCAAATTTGAATAATTCCCTAGTCGAATTTGAAAGTTTTAGTCATAAAAAATCTCAAAAATTTGAATTTCAAATTAGAATTTTCAGTTTGACCCTTGATAAATCTGCCCACTAAAGTGCTTTTTGTATGAATTCACTTGTCTGGTTTTGTATGTGCTGACCACTGATGATGAACTTACACATGGAGAATATTTTCTTTGAAACGGTAATCAGAACTGATTTGAAATTAGCTCAAAATAAACAAAATTGTATGTATTAAACCTTTGATTATCACTATTTTCTTTATATTGCTTAATAATTATTTGCAGCAGATTGGGATGAATTGGAGGATAGGCGTTTGTGCATAACAAGCAATCATTTAGGTCTTGGTGCCAAATGTTGGCCTAAAGTTTTGCCTGTAGCCTGCCAGCTTGCTTACAAAAGAACTCTTCTGCTATATAATATATGACATTGTAAAAAGACATATTTAGCACTTTTCACATAATCCAAATTTGGGACTGTTTTGGAGGATGATTTAGAGATTGTTTCGGGGCATCTTTGTGCTGAAATACATTCTTGAATGTTAAAAAAAGGCTTTAGTTCCTCACATTTTTATACAATCTTTTTGTTCAACCCACTGAATTAAAGCTGAAAGTCTGCATTTCAACTGCATCTGAGTTGTTTCATTTAAAATTCATTGTGGTAATATACAGAAGCAAAATTAGAAAAAAGATTTATGGGGCTAACTGTAGGTGAGATTAATTAATGTTGATAAATGTAAAGTCATGTACCTGGGATGTAGAAATATCCACTTATACCTTTAATGGGACTGCACTAGGCAAATCCATTATGGAAAAGGACCTTGGAGTCCTTGTAGATGATAAACTTGGCTGTAGCAAGCAATGCCAGTCAGCAGCATCAAGGGCAAATAAGGTCTTGAGCTGTATTAAAAGTAGGAATGCACCGAATCCAGGATTCAGCCAGGATTCAGGCTCTTTCAGCAGGATTCGGATTTGTGCATGGCCGAACTAAATCCGAATCCTAATTTTTTTCCACTTTTTCCTTTCCTGCCCCTAATTTGCATATGCAAATTCGGATTCGGTTCTGTATTCGGCCGAATCCGAATTTGCATATGCAAATTCGGATTCGGTTCTGTATTCGGCCGAATCTTTGACCAAGGATTTCGGGGATTCGGCCAAATCCCAAATAGTGGATTCGGGGCATCCCTAATTAAAAGGGCCATTGATTCACAGGAGGAGGGGTCATTCTTCCACTGTCTAGAGCACTGGTAAGGCCCCATCTAGAATATGCAGTACAGTTTTGGTCTCCATCACTCAAACAGGACATTATTGTATTAGAAAAGGTACAGAGAAGGGCAACTAAGCTGGTAAAAGGTATGGGAAATCTGGTTATGTTTTTTTGCCTTCCTCTGGATCAACTAGCGGTTATTTATAGACTTAAAGGAAATTTGACTCCCAAAATGAATACTTAAGCAACAGATTTTATATCAAACTAAGTGACATATTAAAGAATCTTACCAAATGGGTCTATATATTTAAGTAGATATTGCACTTTTACATCTTTTTCCATTTGACCACCGATTTGTGATGGTCTATGTGCTGCCTCAGAGATCACCTGACCAGAAATACTACAGCTCTAACTCTAACAGGAAGAGATCACCTGACCAGAAATACTGCAGCTCTAACTGTAACAGGAAGAGATCACCTGACCAGAAATACCGCAGCTCTAACTGTAACAGGAAGAGATCACCTGACCAGAAAAACTGCAGCTCTAACTGTAACAGGAAGAGATCACCTGACCAGAAATACTGCAGCTCTAACTGTAACAGGAAGAGATCACCTGACCAGAAATACTGCAGCTCTAACTGTAACAGGAAGAGATCACCTGACCAGAAATACTGCAGCTCTAACTGTAACAGGAAGAGATCACCTGACCAGAAAAACTGCAGCTCTAACTGTAACAGGAAGAGATCACCTGACCAGAAATACTGCAGCTCTAACTGTAACAGGAAGAGATCACCTGACCAGAAATACTGCAGCTCTAACTGTAACAGGAAGAGATCGCCTGACCAGAAATACTGCAGCTCTAACTGTAACAGGAAGAAGTGTGGAAGCAAAAGACACAACTCTGTCTGTTAATTGGCTCATGTGACCTAACTTGTTTGGTTTGTTTGTGTGCACCGTAAATCGTGCGATCCAAGGGGATGGCCCTTATTTTTTAAAATGACAATTTTCTATTTAGGATTACCCAATTGCACATACTACTAAAAAAGTATATTATTATGAAAATGGTTTATTTACATGAGGCAGGGTTTTACATATCAGCTGTTATATACAATATTTTTTTATAGAGACCTACATTGTTTGAGAGGTATCGTTTTCCATTAAAAGGTTGTGTCTTTTTTTCAGCCTAACTTACTATGTGACCAGATGGAGTGAATGAAGAATATAATGTGCCGTGTTTTTATAGTAAGTTGCTGCATCTTACTAATTGTAGCGTTTTGTTTGCAGAAATGGTCCTGCCATGCAAGGATTTTACGTTTTCCTTGAATTTACGCCATTTTGACACCATCCTCTAGGAAACATAAAATCTGGGTTCTATTGTATGAACTCTGGTCAGGGCAAGACGGCTGGAGGGACACCGGGAAAAAACCCGGTAGGCCACCAGCCCTCGTGGACCCAGCCGACACCTGACCTTCTCCATGGCCCTGGTAGCAGCTGCAAGCAGGGAAAATGTAAGCTCCGATGGAGGGGGGTTGCGGGTGTGGGGGGGAGCTGAGGTGTCTTTGCATCTGGGGTGGACACCCTGGGGGGATGTGTGAGTCCTTGTGACATGGGGATAAATTTATCAAAGAGTGAAGTTCCGCCACTAGAGAAATTCCACAGCTCATTTCTATGGGATTTTGAAAGGCGTATTTATCATTGGGTGAAAGTTCACCCTTTGATAAATACGCCTATAAAAATCCCATAGAAATGAATGGAGAGTGGCGGAATTTCACTCTAGTGGCGGAACTTCACTATTAACTTCACTCTTTGATAAATATACCCCATGGATTTTAAGCCAGGTCATCTCTTTGGTTCAAACTTTCAATTCCCCAGTGGAGAAGATACTATAACGACAAAGGAAAGTGTCTTCTACAGGAAAGACAGGGAATGTAGAAAGGTTCCTTTTTCTGATCTTTCTGTTGCCATTGGATTGAGTGATGATCTACAAGGCAAAGAATCACTGTCATAACTCAGATTTGATTTTGATCCACAGGGCAGATTACTCACTGTTGGCTTTCCCATTGGTCACATTTTGTATTTTTTATGCTTTCCACAGGTTTCGTTTATTTCGTTTTTTGAAAAGCCTAAATTACATGTTTAACTGTCTCCCTTTTGATTGAAGAACTTACCAACCCTGAATAAGACATCAGAGAATATCTGCAGCTTCTGTAAGTCAATATATACGGCGTTAGGTCTTTAACATCTATATTTTATGTGTATTTCTCACTGAACTTATCGGTATAGTAAGTATAATATAGTAAGCGAATAGATTACATGAATAAATACTTTGTAGAGGGTTTTTTAGCAGCTGTAAATATTGTACATGGCACATATTCTCAAGTGTGTCAGTAAGATGATATTACTCATTTACAGTAGTAGTGAATGTTCTTTCTCCAGTTGCTATGACTGCATGTGATTTAGATTTGTCTAGTTAGTAAATTAGCATTATGGGAGTTTACCAGGTGGATACTGAATTTTTTAAATGGAAAATTAAAATCCACTAGTAATTTTTTTTTCCGAATTTTGCCAATGTGAAAACTTGTAGAGGATCTATTATCACTGCCTTTGTAAAGATAAAAAATAATTTTGAAAACTAAAGGATCCCCTAAAACAGGCCATATTGGCTGATGAACATCTAAATCCCTAGTGAATCAAAGGTTCTCTAGCGTGACATTAACACCCCTAAGAGTGTTACAAATCAAAGATTCATTTAGGATACTTTCATTACCCGCCCCCTTTAGTAGCTGAGACTAGAGTCCTGTGCGGGTCCATTTTTTGGGACCCGAACCCGACCCGTACCCACAACCTGCAATCCGCAACCCGCACCTGCAACCCGCATTCTTACCCGCTTGGACCCGCAACCCGACCCGACCCGCAAGTACCTACTCTGCAACCCGGACCCACGACCCGCTGACCATCAAGAATCAGGAAGTGCTGTCATTATAAACCGGAAGTGACATCATCAGAAGTAGATATGATCAGAAAAAAGGGAGTAAAACCGGAAGTGCTGTCATTGTGTACCGGAAATGACATCATCGGAAGTGGGCGTGACCAGAAAAAAGGAGCAAATATTTATATTGAGAAGACCCGCAGCCCGACCCGCAACCCGCAAAACCGCCGACCCGCGGGTATACCCGCACCTTGAACTTCAACGAAAAACCTGCATGGTACTGCAGGTTTTTGCGGGTAACCCGCGGGTACCCGACCCGCTGCAGGACTCTAGCTGAGACTGCTTAAAGCAACATGATAATTATTGCAAGCAGGTGTTTTTTAGTAATGGGAATGAGAGAGAGAGAGAGAGAGAGAGAGAGACTCTAGGTGGGACATCTCTGTTAACATGCCGGGATACCCCACTAACACCCAACTGTGCGGGCATACAAAGTCACAGTAAACGGTCTGAGCTCTTCTCCTGCAGACCAGTAGTCTGTAGTACAACTGGATAGGATGGGGCTTGTGACCCCATAAATACCAAAGTTAACCACGTTCTTGTTTGGTTTTTTTTACTGACCACTTCAAGGACAAGGAAAGTGTAGATGCAAGTTTAGCTCCAGTGAAAGTCTTACCTTAAATCTCTTTTACAGTGATTTTAATTCACATAAGTTTCCAGCCTTTTATCCATTTTAAACTCTCCTTCTAAAAGACAATACCCGTAGCATGAACTGTACATAAACCACTTCTGTGTACACGCTCACTATTTTTCTTACATGAGCGCTCACTTAATATGGCAGCCCTGTATTCTGCACCAACCAATAGCAATGCTTGCTATAGTGACACGCCATGACAAGATCAACATCAACACTCGATTGTCAAGAAATTTCAATATACTCCTTATCAGGGCAGACATCAGGGGGGACAGGGGGGAGAGTTGTAGGGGGCCCCGAGGGTAAGGGGGGCCCGGCCACGCCACACTTACTTAGCCGGGCCCCCCATCTTTCTGAGAGCTGCTGACTTTGGGAAGGCATGGACGTTTAAGGGGGCCCTGGCCACTAATTTTCTTATAATGTGGGGGGGGGACTGGCCAATATTGGCCACCAATTTTTTTTCTCATGTGGGGTCCTAGCCACCAATATTTTTTAATGGAGGGGCCCTGGCCACCAATATCTTTTTATTTTTTATTAAAATGTGGGAAACCTAGCCACCAATATTTTTTTTGTTTTTTTACTGTGTGATGGGGAGGGCGGACCTGTAGGTGGGGCTTGTGGTGGGCGTAGCCTAGGGGGCCCAGGAAATTTTGTCGTATGGGGCCCTGCGATTTCTGATGGCGGTCCTGCTCCTTATGCACAGTGAGATGTTTGTGGCCTTGATCCTTTTTACTCTGTGGCTCCTTCCTTAACTCACATGCAGGTACAAGGGTCAGCCGGTGGGCTTATTTTCACCCATGTGCATATACTTTTTGGCATCCATATTAATTATGTGTACAGGGGAAACACGGCACCTACAACGAAATGGTAAGTGACATACTTGTTCAGAGGCGCTGCATATGAAATGTAGGTTATTACAGCAATCTGCCAGAGCAAGGGAGGTTTAAGTTGGCCATATACGAAGAGATACACTCATCTGGTGACATAGCCAAACGAGTGGATCTTTCCCCGATATGCCCACCAATGGCAGGGCTATAGAGAGGTAATCCGAACATTCGGCCGTAGGGCGGAACAATTGAATTACAAGAAAGAGCAATGGGCTCCAACGGGTCGGTCACCAGAAAAATTAAACCTTCCCGATCGATAACGTGGGCAGATATTGACCGGGAAGTCCCGTCAAATGCCCCCATACACAGGCATCATTGTCTTTTGTTACCGGTACTAGATCCACCTGAGTTTGGGGAATGGGTAGGGTGGGTATGTGGGACATCTTGGGGTTTTTGTTTATGTGTTATATTAATTGCCACTTTCAACTCCAGTTCTATGCCACTGGTTACACTTGCTTCACAGGTACTAGGATCCATGCTGTCTACCCGAGACCATCCCCCCCACCATGTAAATCTGTAATATTATCTCATGGAATGGAACTGAACTAGGCCGCAGGCTACCTACTACCTTCAAACTAATGTGCAAGGTTATTTTCATCAGCTGAAAAATAATAATAATAATAATAAACATACAGTAGAAATAGAGGCAGTAGGCATTGCTTAAATCTCAGTGGCAGAATTGAAACTAATTACTAAAACAAATAATGAACAAAATCACCTTAATGGCTGAATACAAAGCTCATCGTTTCTGCGATCAAGGGGAACATCGAGAATAAATGGAAAGCACCTGGACAGTTCATTGCCATTTTCAGGGAGAAATGCAACAATACAGCGGAATTAATTAATGTCAGAAACCCAAGCATCAAATGCTAAGCAGAATACACAAGAAGATTTACTAGAAAGCCGAGGAACATTTCATACAATAAACATCAGAGAGATAAAATCATATTATACTACTGGGCTTTTTATTAGCAAAATAAATGATAACGTGGCAATCAATGAGCTCTTCAAGCCTAATTGTTCTCATATCAGAGATGTTTATGACTGTGCAGCATGAGGCTATACAGTTATTTCTCCCATCCCCTTATAGGTCTATAACTGAGAATATTGGGAGGTATAATTAGCCACTAGTTGTAGGGCTAAGACAGGAGCTTTTTGTTGAGGAAGTAGCAGACGGGACGTTAGTAATCAGCTTGTGCGGCTTTTAAAAGAGCAGAGGAGAAATGTTAAAAGTAGGGATGCACCAAAGCCAGGATTTGGTTCGGGATTCGGCCAAGATTTGGCTTTTTCAGCAGAGTTCGGAATCGGTCGAATCCTTCTGCCTGGCCGAACCAAATCTAAATCCTAATTTGCATACGTAAATTGTGGGGAGAGCGGGATTTCACGTGACTTTTTGTTACAAAACAAGGAAGTAAACCATTTTTTTCCACTTTTTCCTATCCCGCCCCTAATTTGCATATGCAAATTAGGATTCGGTTCGGTATTTGGCTGAATCTTCCAAGATGGATTCGGGGATTCGGTGCATCCCTAGTTAAAAGAGAATGAGTCATTTTTCAGGATTAATTTGCGGTTGAGACACAATCCAAGAGCAGATTTCCTCTCTATATATAAATACATGAAAACTGTTGGTGAACCAGTCTGTCCTGGTTACAGAAGAAAGAACTTTAACATTGATGGTGCCTTATGTAGTGAATAAAACACAGGCAGGTACCTATTTGAAATCACCAAGCGGCAAATTCACTAAGATTCGTAGCTGCGCCAGGCGTAACTTCGCCGCACTTCGCCAGGCGTAGTTTTGCCAGCGCTCCGCAAATTCACTAAAATCCGAAGTTGCGTAAGGTTGCGAAGTTGCGCTAGCGTTGATTTGCTAAGCGAAGCGAAGTTACGCTAGCGATTGGTTAATTTGCATATGGCGCCAAATTCAAATTTTAGTGGAGGAATACGTATCAGCACTACAAATGCCTGGGAAACCTTCAAAACATCAAATAAAATTTTTATTTTGCCCTACACATGTGCCCACTGTATAGTTAAGGTGCCATGTGTTAGGAAATGTAGGGGGGAAGGAGGGGAGTCCCAAAAAATGTTTCGATCTTTTACAGCCTATCACCCATAATATAGAAAAAACGCTAGCGTTTTTTGGGACTTAAAAAAAAATTTGACTTTTTTTGAAGCAATCCCTATCTACTCTATTGCGCTTCGCCTGGTCTGAGGTGGCGAAGGAAGTCTAGCGTAAAAGGTAGCGTTCAGTACACTGCGCAAGTTAGTGAATTTGCGTAGTTATGTCCGTTGCGCAAATTCGCCAGGCGTAAGGGTGCGAAGTAACACTAGCGAATTTACGCCAGCGTCCGTTAGTGAATTTGCGAAGTAACAAAAATGCCCAACGCTAGCGAATTGACGCTAGCGTTAGGCGCTTCGGCGCTTAGTGAATTTGCCCCCAAGTGTGTTGCTGCTTTCCTTGAACGAAATTTTGAAAGGTATCAATACCACTGTCAGTTGAGTGAATTCTCACACATGGAGTGCCATTCATCAACATTCTGATTTTATCGGTTTTAGAGATTTTAGAATCCACGAAAAAACTAATTTTCTCTAAAACCATGAATGCCAAGTTCTTTATTAAATTAGCCCACTATGAATAAGGACAAATCCCCACTGACTTCTAACTTTACCTTGACAGCTTTTAGGCCAAGTTTTGTATTAGTGTTTTTCATGTTTTTTCCGTAAAATAAATTACAAATTCTTCATGGTTTACAGTAAATTAGCAAACAATAGATTATATCCAAAGATATATCCAAAGATATATGTCCCAAGGCTTTTATGTCCCCTTATTTATAGTTAAAACAAAGTATTTATTTAGGTTACATTAAAATGATGAAACATACTGACCCCACATGGCCCAGGTGGGGTCAGTATGTATCATAATTTTAATATAACCTAAATAAATACTTTGTTTTAACTAATGAAAAGCCTTGGGACATATATCTTTGGATATAATCTATTGTTTGCTGATTGCCTATGGAACTGGGGCAAGTCCCTTTGGCTTAATGGAGGATATACAGAAATCAGATGTGGATTCCCAACTAAATATTGATTTACAGTAAATTAGAGCTGAGAAATACAGTTCATAAAAACGGATGAAGTGCATCCTTTAGTAAATCAGCCCCTTCTAAATGCACTTACTAGTGTCTACGTGGCAAATGTATGCAAGGCAATTTTTTGACCTTCATTTGCATTTAACAAAACTTTGAACTAGACTTACACAAATATATCGTCCTACTTAGTTTTAAATTTTCTCGACAAATTATTTGTAGATCTGAATCAGAATTTTTGCAATTTTGTGTAAAGACCTAGGTGTAAATATACTAAAAAAAAGCCTCAACATTATAGCATAATAAATACTCATCATGGAGGCCAGGAAATAATTTTCAAGAAAAAAAATATCAATATTTATTCTCTATCCCATTCACACATATCTACAGCACTCTAGGGTCAACATCACCCAATATCACTTCCAGTATGTTTTTTGGTTTGTAAAAGTAGAATAGACCAGAGGGGACATAGGCAGAGAGGACCGTGTTCAGGACCAAACTAACAAAATGCAATCTTAAGCTCCCCATAGACGCGACGATTCTTCTTGCCGAACGACCGATTTTAGGGAAGTCCGACCAATCCCTCGAAATTATCGTGCGGTTAGTGGGATTCGAACGATCGTACATCTTACGATTTTTCGGCCGACATCTGTCAGGAAATTGATCGGCCAAGTCAAAAAATCTTTGTCGGCCCCAGTGCAATGTATCTATGTTTGCAGGGCCAAGCAGCTCCCCTTTGTTTTCCTGGCAAATTGGTCTTTTTAGTTGATGGTCAATTCGTACGATCGTTCCGAGAAGATCGTGGTCTCACGATGAGGATCTGATCTTTTAAAAATCTCAACATCTATGGCCGGCTGTAGCCCAGCTATGAAGGCGTCTATCAGATTTTTTGTTCTTCATGTTTATTCAGTTCATCTGATGGATGTTATTTGCTGCCTCTTAGCCCTTTCGATGGATCTGTTGGTACTGACGCCTGCAGCAATTAGCACATAGAATAACCGTATCTAATTAAAATAAATACATTTTCTGCCTACTGGCTAATATTCAATTTTGACAAGTATCCAGAGTAATGTATCACCATAAAGCAAGTGGGTGAGCTGTGAGCCTCCGGCGATCCAGTTGATAATGCTGGAGTTGATGAATTCTCTCTTGCTTTAGAAATTTCCCCATTCATATTAAACAAGCTCACTCGGTATCTCATTCAAAGCTTTTCTATTAGACGGTTAAAGGAAAGGAGCTCATGCATGCTGCAGCTTTTGTCAGACAATTTCATCTCCAGAGTTTTTTTTTTTTTTAAAGAACAGGTATTGTATAATTTCATTTTTTTTCCAATTAGCTTTCCTCTTCATTCCCCTCCAGCTGAATATATTATACACAACGTGGGGAGAAACTGCTGGAAAGTTGACAGAACCTGAAGGCCGTCAGCTACATTTTGCTGCATTTAAGTATTTAGTTTAGGTGTTCGGAGGAATGAAGAGCTGAAACATAAAACATATAACTGTCAGGGTCCTAGTGTTGAAGGGAATGAGAATCCCTTGCAGTCATATCCTCTTGAATCCAATGGACAACTGATTTTTATTTTCATAATTTTTCTTCAATGCCAACCCAGCTCTAAAACATGGATCTGCATCCACTGCCTCATTAACTGTTACTATAGTACATCTCCTGGGATCCAGCGGCTGAAGTTATCCAATCAGTCCTGTCTAGGGATGTAGCGAACGTCGGAAAAAATGTTCACGAACATGTTCGCGAACGTCCGGACAAAAATGCGAACGGTTCGCGAACGTTGCAAACCCCATAGACTTCAATGGGAAGGCGAATTTTAAAAACTAGAAAAGACATTTCTGGCCAGAAAAATGATTTTAAAGTTGTTTAAAGGGTGCAACGACCTGGACAGTGGCATGCCAGAGGGGGATCAAGGGCAAAAATGTTTCTGAAAAATACATTGTTGACACAGCGCTGCGTTTTGTGCTGTAAAGGGCAGAAATCACACTACGTCACTCAGGTGATGTTTCTGGACACGGAATGTGAAAAAGCTCACACAGCTAGGTGGCACTTGGTTAAAGACTGGGCAAACAATGCCTGCAAGGGCAACGTATACAGTAGTGGGTACGGAATATATTATTGCTGCTTGAAAAACGTCACTCAGGTGGTGTTTACGGACACGGAATTATTATTGTTATTATTTAGACAGAATGTGAACAAGCTCACACAGCTAGGTGGCATTACTAGCCAGCAAAGCTACCTCACCTAAAATGTCCCTCAAATCCCTGCAGAGTTCTGTCCCTACAATACAGAGCAGTATCAAGTAGATTACTAGCCAGCAAAGTTACTATCAACTGTCCCTCAAATCACTAACAGCTCTCTCCCTACACTAGCTCTTCCAAGCACACACAGGCAGAATGAAAAAACGCTGCTTGGCTTCAGTTTATATATGGAAGGGGAGTGGTCCAGGGGGTGTGGGGGTGGTCCAGGAGGGAGAGCTTCCTGATTGGCTGCCATGTATCTGCTGGTCTGGGGGAGAAATGGCAAAAAAAAGCGCCAGCTAAGGCGAACCCAAATTGGCGAACGTTGCGCAACGTTCGCGAACATTCGGCGGACGCGAACGGTCGAAGTTTTTGCGGGCGAATAGTCCGCGACATCCCTAGTCCTGTCTTTCTTGGTCCTACTATGCCTATAAGGGTTAATCACTTGCGGGGGTGGGTTCCAATTTTGTCACACTCCCCCTCCGTTATAACCTCATACCTGCTTGGACCTTGAAGAGGACCTTGTCCTCTTCATTCAAATGCACCAGCATGGGGTACTATTCTAGCAAGAGCCGTGCTGCCATCTTTTTGCGGTCAGTCTTTGCTCATCATCATCATCACTTAGGGGCCGATTCACCAAGGGGCAAATTCACTAAGATGCGAAGTTGCGCCAGGCGCAACTTCGCCGCACTTCGCCACACTTCGCCAGGCGTAGTTTCGCCAGGGCTCCGCAAATTCACTAAAATCCGAAGTTGCGCACAGGGGTAGCGTAAGGTTGCGAAGTTGCGCTAGCGTTGATTCGCTATATAAAGCGAAGTTGCGCTAGCGAAGGCTAATTTGCATACGGCGCGAAATTCAAATTTCAATGGAGGAACACGTATCTGCACTACAAATGCCTAGAAAACCTTCAAATCAGCAAATAAAAATTATATTTTGCCCTACACATGTGCCCACTGTCTAGGTAAGTTGCCATGAGTCAGGAAATGTAGGGGGGAGGAAGGGGAGCCCCAAAAAATTTTCGATCTTTTTCAGCCTATCAGCCATCATGTAGAAAACACGCCAGCGTTTTTTGGGAGTTAGAAAAAATAAATGACTTTTTTTTAAACAATCCCTATCTACTCTATTGCGCTTCGCCAGGTCTGAGGTGGCGAAGGAAGTCTAGCGTAAAAGGTAGCGTTCAGTACACTGCGCAAGTTAGTGAATTTGCATAGTTTCGTCGCTAGCGAAGATTCGCCTGGCGTAAGGTTGCGAAGTAACACTAGCGAAACTATGCCAGCGTTCGTTAGTGAATTTGCGCAGTAGCGAAAATGCCAAACGCTAGCGAATTAACGCTAGCGTTCGGCGCTTCGCGTCTAGTGAATTTGCCCCCAAGGGTCGAATATTGAGGGATAATTAACCCTCGATATTCGACTGGGAATTAAAATCCTTCGACTTCGAATATCGAAGTCGAAGGATTTTAGCGCAGATCCTTCGATCGAACGGTTAAATC
Organism: Xenopus laevis; assembly: GCF_017654675.1. Classification (NCBI taxonomy): domain Eukaryota; kingdom Metazoa; phylum Chordata; class Amphibia; order Anura; family Pipidae; genus Xenopus; species Xenopus laevis. The sequence goes on from NC_054380.1 coordinate 4,964,623, forward strand.
CTTCGAATCGAACGTTTCGAAGGATTTTAATCCAACGATCGAAGGAATATCCTTCGATCAAAAAAACTTAGGAAAGCCTATGGGGACCTTCCCCATAGGCTAACATTGAGTTCGGTAGGTTTTAGATGGCGAACTAGGGGGTCGAAGTTTTTTCTTAAAGAGACAGTACTTCGACTAGTCGAACGATTTTTAGTTCGAATCCTTCGATTCGAAGTCGAAGTCAAAGGTCGAAGTAGCCCAAAAAACACTTTGAAATTTGAAGTTTTTTGTACTTCAAATCCTTCACTCGAAGTTAGTGAATCGGCCCCTTATTGTGCCCACTGGCGTGAAAGAATTTCCACTGTCTTTGGCCAATCTTGTTACTGTGCCCCAGGTTTGTTGCAAGTTCTGCTTCAACTGTACTTCAGCAAGTTACTCTAGGCCAGCTTCTCCTCTGCTTCCTATCTGGAGTCCATTGAAGGGCAATGTTGTGTATTACACATTTGTACAAGTCCAATTCATCTCCGTTGCCTTTACATTATGATGGTGGCCATGTCCTCTAGTGCACGTGTTAAGTAAAGTAAAAAAATTTTTAGTCTGCTGTGCTATGCAAGGAACTGTGATTTTTTTTTTTTATTCAAGTGGTGGGATATTGTCAGGCTGATTCTATGGAAATACACAGTGGTGTAACAATGGTTGACTGCACCCCGCAAAAAAATCTTCAAGGGGCTTGTCCTAACCACATGCACAGTGCCCCCCGCCACTCTTTCTGGCCCTGGTAGACCATCTGCCAACTCCACCCACCTCTTTTTTACTTTGGTGAGAGGCAAACTTTGTTGCAATGCTGAGGGGAATGGAGTAACTACAATAAACCAGTCCCATCAGTCTAGGCCAGGGATCCCCAACAGTTTGAACATGTGAGCAACACTCAGAAGTAAAAGGAGTTGGGGAGCAACACAAGCATGAAAAATGTTCTTGGGGTGCCAAATAAGGGCTGTGATTGGCCATTTGGTAGCCTCCTATGTGGATTCTCAACCTACATTGAGGCTCTGTTTGGCAGTACATCTGTTTTTTATACAACCAAAACTTGCCTCCAAGCCTGGAATTCAAAAATAAGCAGCTGCTTTGAGGCCACTGGGAGCAACTTTCAAGGGGTTGGAGAGTAACATGTTACTCACGAGCTACTGGTTGGGGATCACTGGTCTAGGCTAACTTGTCCCCTTGTGTCCCCTACAACCACAAGGTCTACTGTGTTGTAATTATGCCACGGGAAATATATAATAAGCAAATCAACATTTTAAAGCCATTGCCCTTTTAAATTAATCTACACCTTGTTATACTACTGTAGCATTAACCTTAAATAGAAATGTTGTGTGTTCCATACAAGAAGCAGAGATCTACAATCAGGTGAGGCGTTCATCATAATCATTTCAAGGACTAAATGTGGACCAGAGTAGTAGCATTCTCAGTTAGTATTGCTCCCAAGCTCTTGACTAAACCCCTGCTTCTGCACTACAATCACCAGATTTTCTTTACTATTTATAAGAAGTACATTGCATTACAATTGCTTTGGCAGTGGAAAACTTGCACAACAGTAATGTTTAGCAGACGCCAGCAAACAGAACTGACAATTCAGTTGTGATGTAACGAGGCAAAGCCTGGTGAGGTTTCTGTGTTTTTAAACAGTGGACAGTAAAGCAATGGCGGGCGAGCCAGTCTAAAAAGTTGAGTGAGATGAGACGCTGCCTAAATTCTTGTAGAACTATAAATAATACATTGGTGGTCAGGGGTTTAATACAATTTTTAAAAAATTACATTGGTGTTCAGTAAAACTGAACTCGTAGCTTCGGGTCTTTAGCTCCTTTCGTGGCTTCAGGTCTTTAGCTCCTTTCGTGGCTTCGGGCAGTGCCGGGCCAGCCTGGGAAGATGCCCTAGGCAGCCCGGATGGTTGGAGTGCCCCAGCAGCTTGTGCACGCACATGCGCAAAAGAACCTGTTGTGCGCGCATGCGCGAAAACATGGGGCTGCGCGAAAGGGACAGCACGCATGCGCAAACTAACACACGCCGGGCAGAGAGGGGACCGGACTAGGGGTTAGAGAGGCAGAGAAGGTGCGTGCCTGGCGCCCTTCCAGCTTTGCTCCCTAAGCACGTGCCTACTCTGCCTAACCCTAGTTCCGGCCCTGGTTTCAGGACTTCAACTTCATTTCCTTTCGTGGCTTCGGATTTAATTAAAAAAAAAAAAACACACATTGGTGTTCAGTAGAAATGAATTTGTGACTTTGGGTCTTTAGCTTTGGCTTTTGGACTTCAACTACGGCTCCTTTCGCGGTTTTGGGTCTTTTCCCAGCTTCGGGTCTTATCTCGGCTTCGGGTCTTCCATATTGGCTCCTTTTGTGGCTTCAGCTCTGTTGGCGGCTTCAGGACTTCAGCTATTCGGTACTTCAGTGGTTCAGCACGACTTCGGCGCTGTCAAGGGGGGCCGGGCTATTTCGAAAAAAGTGGAGCACAGCCAGGCGCTGGTGATGCCAAATATTCAGATAACAATGTGCACTAGCAGGAATAATCTATGATGGTGACTACTAGGATGATCACTGTTCATAGTAATTGTATGTACTTGCTGCTATTGCCTACAGACCACACACACTGCCAAGCAACATCCATTGTCCAAAGGTACCCAGAGTACTAAAATGGGGACTGTCACGTGAGATACCGTGAATAAACTCCAGCAAAACACAATTGCAGGATGAAAACAAAAACAAACTTCTTTATTTTTAAAAGCTCAGGCAACTCTCTTCAACCGAAATCTCCCACTGGAAAATCCAAGCAACCCTCAGTCACCAACTGCTCCTTATTAGCACCTCTGATTGGCCAGTAAATAAAGTTGGCCCCTACTGGCTGTTGGGCTTCACAGACCCTGACAGAAGATACTGCAACATGGTCTGGCTACTGACACAGGGTCCACGTCACATCACTCCCCCTTCCCAGAATTGGTGTTACCAGGTTTACCCATTGTTGGGTAAAACCTTGGAACAACAGCATTGGGTACATCTCAATCCTCCTGTCGAGACAAGCCATCAGCATTGCCATGTAGCTTGCCACTGCGGTTTCCAGGCGCTCCTGTAAGATGCGCCTCTCATGCTCACTGGCCGTCAGCACCTTTTGCAGCTGGTTGAGTTGGTCATGGGAGCTGGCAGAGGTGCAGTTACTCTCCGACAGGGCCCCGGTCAGACTCTGCACCTTCTCTTTCAGGGACGTCTCACTCTCCTGAGCCTTGGCCAGGGTGCCAGTCAGCCGATCCACACACAGCTGCAGGGTGCTCACCTTTCCCTCACTGTCCGACAGCTGTCTCTGCAGTCCTTCCATGCACTGCTGCATCTCTGCTTCCCGGTCAGCAAGAACCAGTTTGTGTCGCTGAAGTTCCCCCTTTAGCCCCCGGCGGGACAGCTCCATTTTGGTATTTCGGCTTTCAGAGGCGTCCAGTACCTCTTTCAGACGCCGCCGCTCATTCTCGTATTTTGCTTCATTGGCTTTGATCTTGTTCAACTTGTCCTGTTCTGATGTGTTGCTGGATGACATTCCTGAAGTTGTCGGGGAAATGCATTGCACATCTCCTGGGGTGAGACTGCAGCAGATGTCTCCAACATCATTGCCCACTAATACTGGAGCAGGGAGATGATCAAGAATCCCAACTGTATGCTGTATAGGTCCATTACCCACATCCAAACTGACCTGAGCCACTGGAATCTCCTTCTTAGTACCTCCAGGTAGAATAATACAAACAGAACGTCCTGGGAGGACATCAGAGGCAGAGAGCATATGGGGTTCTACTAGGGAAATGTAGGCTCCAGAATCAAGAAATCCTTCAGCCGGTTTACCATTGAGCATTACTGGGAGGATATGTTTGGTGCGAGAAATTTGGTCATTCCAGTGGACGCCCAAAACGACATACTCCAATGGCTTGGGTACAAGTGGCCCATGGGTGTGTTGTTGTACTGCTTGAATAGCCTGTTGTTGAGCAGCGGTCACTTCCTGTCTGAGAGCAGTTACTGGACGAGCAACTGCATTATTGGAGGTTCTGGGTGGCTTTGGACACTGTGCAATAAGATGAGTAGTAGAACCACAGCGAAAACAGCTCTTGTTAAATGTATGATGTGGTTGTGGTGCTGGCCAGACAGGGCAAGGAGTTGAAGAACTTGTCCGTAGTTTTGTTCCCGAATGGATCCCAACAGATGGGAGAGCTGTGGGAGAAATATTACTTCGTCCACGGCGGATTTGGGCCTGCCCTTCCAAGCACTTGTCAGCCAGCCGAGCTGCTTCCTCCAAAGTTTTCGGAGAACGATCCCATATCCATCCCCGAATTTCCGGTAAGCACTTTTCCATGAACTGCTCTAGTAGACACAATTGGCGAAGATCCTGTATTGTCTGAACCTGGCTTGTGTTAACCCATTGGTCGAAGGCTCTCCGCAATTGGTTCCCAAAATCCCAGTATGTATCAGAGGCTATTTTATTTAGAGCGCGAAATGACTGTCGATATGTTTCTGGAGAGATGGCATAATGATTCAACAATACACGTTTCACTTCCTCATAATCAGTGCGCTGGAGATATGGGATCTCTCTATAGATATCACTCGCTTTCCCTCCCAATTTACCAGCAAGTATCTTCGTCCATTCTGCCTTAGGTACAGCGTAATCCTCGCACATAATCTCAAAGATGTGTAGGTACTTATCGATTCCTTCCTGGTAGTTATCAAAAGAGGGAAAGGCAGCATGGGTGAGCTTGACCACAGGTTTGAAATGCTCAGTATTGGGATGCTGCAGTTGTACTGTGTTCACAGCAGAAATGGGAACTCTCTTCATCTGTTCTTCCTGAATAGTCAATTCAAGCAGCTTAAGACGTTCTGAACCAGTGAGATCAGACCCCAGAGCTGTAAGCCTTGACTGATACCTCACCATCGTGGGGTCATTCTCCACCTGACCCACTGCTGCCCCATACATTGACAGCTCATCCTCTGGTTCAGTAATGGTAGCGACTAGTCCACTTACATGTGTCATCTGGGTTGAGGAAGGACCTGCCTGCTCCTCTGTCTGCTCCATCAATAAACTTGCCACATCTGTCAGTCCTGGCTGAGTGACCTTAGTGTGTTGGGCAATAAGAGATGCCATCTGCGCTTTAGTTAGTCCATTACTTTCGATTCCACGATTCTTACACAGACCTTTGAGAATAGGAAGACGAAGCTCAGCCAATTCATACTCCATTATATGTGGTTCTGGCAAAAGTCTCTGCATAAAATGATCCCACCGCTGCCACCAAATTCTGTCACGTGAGATACCGTGAATAAACTCCAGCAAAACACAATTGCAGGATGAAAACAAAAACAAACTTCTTTATTTTTAAAAGCTCAGGCAACTCTCTTCAACCGAAATCTCCCACTGGAAAATCCAAGCAACCCTCAGTCACCAACTGCTCCTTATTAGCACCTCTGATTGGCCAGTAAATAAAGTTGGCCCCTACTGGCTGTTGGGCTTCACAGACCCTGACAGAAGATACTGCAACATGGTCTGGCTACTGACACAGGGTCCACGTCACAGGGACCAAAGGAAGTCCATATACCTGTGTATAGGTGGAACTGTTATATGGTCATTCATTGACACCGATCTTTGTTAAGAGTTAAGAGTTGGGATGTTGTTGAAATTTTCCCAAGCACTGTTTTTCCAAAATCGTGCTGTGCTATAGCTGAGTTGAGAGCAGTGTGAAAAATTTTTGGAATTTGGGCCTATAGATGATGTCCATATATTTAGAAACACTTGCAATGTGCATTCGTAGAAATACCATGAATTTTACATGCAAGGGGAATGATAATGTCTATCCAGCTGAAATAAACAACACAATTGTAAAAAAATTAGAAATGATAAGAAGGCGTTCAAGCTTCCAAGTCTGTATAAATATTTAAAGTATGGAAATGAGGTAGAAGACATTTAGTAGTTTAAGGATTAGCCTCTATAAATTCAGGTGTTGAAAGACAGCTCTGGAATGGAAAGTGGTTTAAGACAATGTAAAACTGAAGAGTGGGATCCATATAAGTCAATAATGAGCTGAGAGAGTTTGGCATTACTGGGCAGCCGGAGCTAAAGTCCATTGTTATTTAGTGATCTTCTCTGAGTCTTGGGAACAGCAGTACGTACCCATAACACACACATTTCTGAAATTCAAAATGATGATCTGTTTTTCTCACAGTATCAAAACACCCGTATGAGGTTTTATCTATGTCTGAATGTTACATTAATTGACAGAAGTTCGGAAGGTGTTACCGCTGGTGATTTCTTTTGTTTGTTGTTCCCTGCGAATCATGGGGTGAATGTTGATTAGCTGTTGTCAAGGATTAGGTAGGGGGCGCTGTGGAGACTGAAGGGAAAGGGCGAGTCCTTGAGGCAGGAGCTGTATGTGCCTAGGGAACACTTGAAGGGAAAGCAGGAACAGGTTGATGAGGGCGAAGAGTCAGTCTGGATCATGTGCAGAACAGACAGAGAGGGCGAAGATCAGGACTGGACTAGGAAGGAAGAAGAGGGCGACGACACAACAGGAACAGACTGGACGGGGCAGGAGTGGAACCGGAAGACTGGATGGGACAGTGCAGAGGGAGAGGGAGACTGGAGCGGATAGCAAGACAGGACTGGAGCAGAAGGAGATTAGAGTGGATAGCAGAAGGAGACTGGAGCAAGAGAGGACCAGAGCAAGAGAGGACCGGAGCAAGAGAGGACCGGAGCAAGAGAGGACCGGAGCAAGAGAGGACCGGAGCAAGAGAGGACCGGAGCAAGAATCAGGAACAGGCGAGACAAGGTCGGTACAAGGTGAAGTCAGGGCAAGGTAGAACAGGAAGCAGAAATCAGGAACAAGCAAGGCAGGGTCAGATCAAGGTCAAGGCTGGGAAGGTACAAGATAAGGTAAAGCAAGAAAAGGACAGGCAGACAAGGCAAGGCGGAATAATAAGGGAAAAGAGCTAGAACTACCTAGTTAGGGGCGCTGCCGCAGTACTAGGAAAACCATGCAATGCTCTGGCAAGGAGTGGTCTAAGTGCTGCCCTTAAATAGGGAAGAGTCAGCCCTGATTGGCTGATTAAACTAGGCAGCAGCTGGGTTGGGGCTGTAGATGCCAAACAGGCTGCAGCTGGGGCTGGAGAGGCCAATCAGGCAGCAGCTGGGCTGGGACTGCAGAGCCAGGTTACACATAGCGAGTAACACTACAGGCTGCTCACCTGGCCAAATGGTTAAGGTATCGAGCCAGAAACCCAAAGGTCCCCGGTTTGAATCCCAGCAATACCTGACAGCTGTGTAATGTGAACACAATAGTCAACATTATACCAAGCTATTTATTTTTCTCTCTAATAAACCTGCGCTTTCCATGCTCTGCGTTCAGTTCTTCTCCCACTGCTCTCTCTGCTGAAAATACGCCATAGATATAGTTTCTTTCTGAAGATATAACACGCTTGCTTATTCAGTAAAACTATACCCCAAAGAGACAAGATCCACATCCACGCAAATTAAATAAAACAATAATTAGCGACAGGTCATTTATTTTGTAATCGAGCTCAGGATATTGTATTTTTTGCAAGTTTACACACGTCGGAATTCCGCTGTAGTAAACAAATATTTATTTGGTGTAAAAAATTAAATCTTTAATTGTCTAAAACAAGTAATTCGACTGGATTTGCTGAATAATCTGTACCCCGGCGGTTTCAGAACACTTCACACATCCATTCATGCAACTGTCACAAGTAACACCTGTATCTAGGAGTCACATGACACATTGGATAATCCTATCACAGTAACCCTACAGAATCAACACCTCTGTGAGTTTCAGATGTCACCTCTATGAAGAGTTACAATGTGCCGTTGAGATTGGATTAGTGGAAGAGTTTATATTCCAAGGATTTCCCACACCAGTCAGTTGAACTGAAGAAGCTGCTCGGATGAGTAGTGAAACGTCTTCATTGATTACTCAGCGAGTCCAGTTTAGAATTACATATACTATATACCATGACCTGGATGAATAAAAATCTTCATAATCATATCTTTAATTTCTTACTGGAAAGGGGGTCAAGTGCAAGTAATTGTATTTTTCTTTTATGATATGTAAACAAATAAATAGAAAAACAATTCCGGTTCACTTATATTTTTTCATTTTTTTAATGAACACATTTCTGGGAGTTTTAGTGCAATGTGTTATAACAGTTTTGCCAAGGAAGGTGAATTGCCCTTTAAGCTGCTGGCCACCGTTTCCCCAAGAGATCTGCTTATCTTAAAGGGATCCTGTCATCAGAAAACATGTTTTTTTCAAAATGAATCAGTTAATAGTGCTACTCCGGCAGAATTCTGCACTGAAATCCATTTCTCAAAAGAGCAAACAGATTTTTTTATATTCAATTTTGAAATCTGACATGGGGCTAGACATATTGTCAATTTCCCAGCTGCCCCTGGTCATTCAAAATTGAATATAAAAAAATCTGTTTGCTCTTTGCTCTAATGACAGATAGGGTGTATTTAACTGGCACTTTCTTGCAATATGGTTTCACTCAGGATCTAAAAATGCACAAATAGGGTTAGGCTGCCCCTTATAGAAGCTTCTACTGACACCCCTATCCATTTACAAGTGCACCTGTGTTTTATTCATTGCGTATTACTGTGTAGGCACTAGAAATATTTGTCCTGGATATGTCACATTTTAATTTCTGGTTGCTGAAGCACAGTCTAAATAAAGATCATGCTTAATGTCATTGTAGCCTCTCACATTAGATATCAGTGTCATTTCCTTGCATGTGCCCTCATTTGTACTTGCAGGCTATATGTACAGCCCTACATGTGGCCACAGTTAAATAACGTTACATTTTATAGCGTGCATAGGATTTTGAGTCGAAGTTTATTGGAGATCTCTCCTGTGATATCACAAAAAAAATATATTCATGGATGGTCTAAGGACCTTTAAGATATCTAGTTCTGCAATCTTTGTATTTGGAAGAAAACAAATAGGAAAGTTTGTTCAAAGGATTGTGGCTCCCTTTCCAGCACCATTTCCAGGCCAAAGATGCACCATTGTACATAACAATTTTTGTAGGGATACAGAGGGTTAACTCCCCTCTATTCCTGAAAATTTGAACCACATGGTGGAAATCCCCTGCCTGTGCAGCTACAGGGTCTCCTAGAGCAGTGCTGTCCAACTTCTATGGTACCGAGGGCCGAAATTTTTCCAATCTACATGGTGGAGGGCCGATAACGGAAGCCAGTGTTAGCCACTCCCTGTTTTTAGACCACACCCACTTTAAACCACACCCATGTTACCGCAAGACCATGTCCACATTAATAGCACACCAAAAAACCAAATGGTTGGTGCTCACTGCAGGGATCAGGGCTGGAACTAGGGGTAGGCAGAGTAGGCAGCTGTCTAGGGCGCCATCATTGAGGGGCGCACTTTTTTCAAGCGTTTATTTAATAATTTGTTTCAGTACTCATGGTCACCCAGTTGGGTGGAATCCATATCCTTCCCCTTCTCCCTCTTGCCGGCAAGTAATAGCTCCTTCTGTGCGGTCCACCGCGATGTGCGTACATGCGTTAATGATGTCACTGATGTGATGACAGAGAGAGGCAGAGACCTGGGGGGCTGCTTGGTGTGACTCTCGCTGCTCTCAGACTTGCACAGTTACACTGAACTGAAGACTTTCTTTCTATAACTGTGAAAGTGTGAAGCTTCCTGCTGGCACAGCCACATACAGATTTGGGGGCCATATATTTGCTGTTGCTGCTGGGCGCTGGCACAGGTACATAAATACTTGGGGGCAATATGATGGGATCAGATTTATTTTTGGCTGCTGCTGACACAGGTAAAGATTGGGGGAGGGCTGCTGAGCTTGCTGTTACAGGTATAGGGGGCAGTAATATAAATGAAAAAGTGTTGTACATTTACTTGCTCTCTTTATTTAAAAACCATCATGGTAAGGAGGGAAATGGTAATGCAGGACAGGGGGGCACTGAGTGAAGCTCTTGCCTAGGGAGCCAAACTACCTTGTTCCTGCCCTGGCAAGGATGTCACTCATATGTGAAAAAAGCTAAGTCATATAAGACATACCCATAAATCCATATGCCTCCCCCTCCCCTGTGTATAATACAGTACCCCAGCATATGATTAAACACCTTAGGGGCCACTAACAATAATTTTCAAATACTAACAAACCCCCAGAACAAATACCAAAGTATGACACACACAGGGAGCATATGGAAGGCAGAAAAGAGTAGGAGACAGGAATCAGGACCAGTCTGATATGTACTACATACAGTGACACAGTGCTGGGGCCCCATTAGCATTTTGAATAAAGTGTGAACAGGAGAACAATATGGGCAGTTTCAGTCTGGGTCTCAGGTAGAACAGTACAGGGGCTTTAGAGGAGTGAACAATAGAGGTGTCACAAGTGTGAACAATGCAGGGGGATCACAGGTGTGAACAATACTGGGGATTAGTCTGAATTTGAGGTTTAGACAATGCAGGGGCCAGTTAAATCTGTAGTGATAACTTTTAAAGTTTACATGTGGTAAACAGACACAGCAGAAAGACTTTGATGTGGAGGGCCACATGAGGGGGGGGGGGTCGCAGGCCGCATGTGACCCGCGGGCCGCCAGTTGGACAGCCCTGTCCTAGAGTCTTGGGAATGGCTGGAGCCCTTGTCCCAGTACAGCATGTCTGGCAGATACCGGAGGGTGTCACAAGATGTCGTCGCTGCTGCACCACCTTTGAATGTATAGGAGAGCCATGTGCTCACAGGAGGATTCCTTGCTTTCACATTCATGGAGAGAGGGTGGACAGAACTGCTGCAAAGATGTAGGGGGCTAAAAGGAGTTTGATAGCCCTGTGGGCTGATGCAGGGTACTCCAAAGCCTGGTAAGCTCAACCATGCAGATTTGGAGCTTGGATGGACATTTTGTGTGCTCGCGCTATGGAGAGTGCTGGGAGCTGTAGTTCTGCAGAGGAGGATATCTGAGTGCTCGCGCTATAGACAGTGCTGGGAGCAATACCCTGAAGATAAAGCAAGCTGCAGGAGCCTAGCTTAAAGGACTTCATTGCTGTGGATACCTGTTCCAGCTCTGTGTGAGCCTACCCATCTGTGTGAATCCAACTCCAGCTGCAGGGACAAAGATCATGGAGCCAGATTTAAACAGATAAACTGGGATTCTATTTGGAGGATTATTTTGCTGCAGCCACTGGTTCTGCAGAGTTAGAGAAAGTTTGTATTAAACAATACAAAAACTATAAAATCCACATTAGATTACATGACAACACAGGAGCCAGTGCAGTCTGTATATTCTGATTATTAATCAGTCTTGTTGTATCGGCTTCTGGCAGATATTATTTGACTTGTGCTGTTTTGATAATTTATGACGATCCCTAAGCAGCCCAGACCACACTGAGCATGTGCACAGTCTTGGTCTTGCAAAGATATATAACAAAGTTACAAGATGGTGACCCCCTGGGGCCAACTTTAAAAAGCATAAATCATTTGTTTGATTAGACTTGTGATGCAGTAAGTTCATGTTTATGTTTAGTATACAAAATACAGCATTTCTAGCCTTATTCTATTTTACACTTTCCTTCTCCTTTAAAAGGGGTTATTCACCTTTAAATTTACTTTTAGTATGATGTAGAGAGTGATATTGTGGTTTTTATTTTTTATTATTTGTGGTTTTTTTTATCTTTTTATTCAGCAGCTCTCCAGTTTACAATTTTAGCAGTCTGGTTGCTATTGTCCAAATTACTCTAGCGATCAGCATTAATTTGAATTAGTGACTGAAATATGAATAGGAGAGGCCTGAATAGAAACATGGATGATAAGAAGTAGCAATAACAATATATGTGTAGCCTTACAGAGTATTTCTTCTTTTAGATGGGGTCAACGACCCCCATTTGAAAGTTGGAAAGAGTCAGAAGAAAAAGGCAAATAATGAAAAAACTATAAAAAAAGAAAACATGAAGGCTATTTAACAAGTTAAAACAGGCCATTCTATAGCATAATAAAAGTTAAAGGTGACCAACCCCTTTAAGTGCATGTGGGTGCAGTTTCTCTTGTTATTCAAGGTAATGGCCTTACCGTAGGTCAGGGTTATTTATCAAAATCCTAATTTATCTGATGTTTTCAATAAAAAAAGTCCGACCAAACTATAATCCACAATTTGTCCTTATTAATCAATAAAAAAAAATTGGACCGGGAAAAACCTTGACATTTTTGGATTGTTGCACGAAAACCGCAACTTTTTCGGATTGTCGCGCAAAAAAATCTCAAATGTACAGATTATCATAGAAAACCCAGCCCAGACAATAATATCTTCAAATTGCAACTAGGACCTCTGCCATTGACTTCTACAGGACCTCAACAGGTTGAAGATGGAGTATTTTCGGATTCTGACTTTTTGCAGCCTCGGGAAATGATAAATCATGAAAAATTTAAGTTTTATAGTAAAAAAAAAAAGTTTTTAGCATTGAGATTTTAATACAAAACCGGCTAAATCTTGAGTTCCGTTGCTAGGACATGATGGAATACTGTAACTGGAATCAAGGTATAGACAAGTTTTATGTGACTTGGGTATCAGAACCACAAGGAGAACAAACTCATCTGCACTTTATTCTTTGCCTATTGTCAAATTGTTACGGACTTATTCCATCCTCACTCATACTCCAGACATAAGTATCTATATATATATATATATTTATCTGCTGAAAGCCAAGATATCTTACTCTACTTTTATAACTTTTGAAAAATGTTCTTGGAAGCCCTGCCCTTAGTGTCCAACCATTTACTCCTTCTTCATCTTTCCTGTTAATAGAGAAGGAGCCGCAAACAAAAGCCGAGGGACAGGCGCCTGCTATTCCGGATACAGAAGGATCGGCATTATGGAGCAAAGAAGAATGAGTAAGTACTTGTCTGTGCTTGGACTTTAGTAATAACTCGTGCCTTGGGCTTGTATTATTGCCTGTGCTGCTCTATCACTGGAGCCTTTCCATGCAACTTAACATGAACCAGGGATACAAATTGTCAGATGATTTCAGCATATTATTGGCAGTTTGCTCAATGCGCGGAGAAATAAAGACGTTTACAGCAGCAATTTAGCAGTGATATTACTAATAAAGATGAGGCATTTAGGCCTAGAGCGATGCTTTGTGGATCATTTGGAATCTCCGAGAGCAGCAGTTTATATCTTACAACAGGGGGCCCATTTACTAAGCTCGAGTGAAGGAATAGAATAAAAAAAGGTTTTGGCCAGATATTGTTCAGGTGGGACCATTGGAAGGTCCTATACATGAGAAAAGCTGCTGAATTGGTCTAAAAAACCTGAACTGGCAGTTTAAATCTGCCAACAAATGGGCAACCTAACTCTGTGCCCTCAACAGGGGTGTTTCAAGCCTCTCTGGTGCCTCATGTACAGGTATGGGACCTGTTATCCAGAATGCTCTGGACCTGGTGTTTTCCTGGATAACGGATCATCCGTAATTTTGCTCTACTAGAAAATCATATAAACATTAAATAAACCCAATAGGCTGGTTTTGCTTCCAATAAGGATTAATTATATCTTAGTTTGGATCAAGTACAAGCGACTGTTTAATTATTGTAGAGAAATAGGAAATTATTTTTAATTATTTGGATAAAATGGAGTCTATGGGGCAAATTCACTAAGCGCCGAACGCTAGCGTTAATTCGCATTTTCGTTACTTCGCGAATTCACTAATGAACGCTGGCCTAGATTCGCTAGTGTTACTTCGCACCCTTACGCCTGGCGAATTTTCGCTAGCGACATAACTATGCAAATTCACTAACGCGCGCAGTGTACTGAACGCTACCTTTTACGCCAGACTTCCTTCGCCACCTCAGACCAGGTGAAGCGCAATAGAGTAGATAGGGATTGCTTCCAAAAAAAGGCAAAATTTTTTCTAAGTCCCAAAAAACGCTGGCGTGTTTTCTACATTATGGGTGATAGGCTGAAAAAGATCGAACATTTTTTTGGGGCTCCCCTCCTTCCCCCCTACATTTCCTAACTCATGGCAACTTAACTATACAGTGGGCACATGTGTAGGGCAAAATAAAAAATTTATTTGCTGATTTGAAGGTTTTCTAGGCATTTGTAGTGATTCTACATATTCCTCCATTGAAATTTGAATTTGGCGCCGTATGCAAATTAGCCTTCGCTAGCGTAACTTCCCTTCACTTAGCGAATCAACGTTAGCGCAACTTCGCAATCTTACGCTACCCCTGTGCGCAACTTCGGATTTTAGTGAATTTGCGTAGCGCTGGCGAAACTACGCCTGGCGAAGTGTGGCGAAGCGCGGCGAAGTTGCGCCTGGCGCAACTACGAATGTTAGTGAATTTGCCCCTAAGGGAGACAGGCATTCCGTAACTCGGAACTTTCTGTATAATGGGTTTCCGGGTAACGGATCCCGTAACTGTACTATGTATGAGACTACTTTTAAGAAGCAGCTCTGAGAGTTTGAAACGACTTATTAGAAACTTGCTGCAATCAGCCGATATACAGTAGAGTTGGTTGATGGGCAGTGAATAGATATTAGGGATGCACCGAATCCAGGATTCAGTTCGGGAGTCGGCCAGGATTCGTCCTTCTGAATCCTTCTGCCCGGCCGAACCAAATCCAAATGCTAATTTGCATATGCAAATTAGGGGTGGGGAGGGAAATCGTGTGACTTCTTGCCACAAAACAAGGAAGTAAAAAATGTTTTCCCCTTCCCACTCCTAATTTGTATATGCAAATTAGGGTTCTGTATTCGGCCGAATTTTTAACTAAGGATTCGGGGGTTCGGCCGAATCCAAAATAGTGGATACGGTGCATCCCTAATAGATATTAATGAGCTCTGATAGATACAGTAGAACATGCTGGTGAAATGGATAATGTGGTTACAAGTTAATTCAGGAGACTAATATAAAAGCTGCATTATATCAGTGACGTGAAGGTAATTGTGCTAATTATGTAACCATCAGGTGGGAAGACAGACTGTGTTGGGAACCTGTAATTTTGGTAGAAAGATAATTCTTACAACATTCACAAATGTCACATGATGTGTAAATAAAAATGAGCAGCTTCCAGTGTTGGCAGAATAGAAGGTTAGTACAGTTAGATTTATACTAATTATCTGACTGACTTCATTGCAGCTAGTAATTTTTTTTGCTGTTACTGGTCCTTAAAGGGCATATAAAGTGTTAAATAGAATAAGGCTAGAAATGCTGTATTTTGTATACTAAATATAAACATGAACTTACTGCACCACAAGCCTAATCAAACAAATGATTTATGCTTTCAAAGTTGGCTACAGGGGGTCACCATCTTGTAACTTTGTTATACATCTTTGCAAGACCAAGACTGTGCCCATGCTCAGTGTGGTCTGGGCTGCTTAGGGATCATCATAAACAAAGCTGCTTGAGTTCTGCATGGCTGGGAAGTAAGGCGGGGGCTCCCCCTGCTGTTCATAAGTATGATTGTTTCCCTGCAGAGCAGTTAGGGACCGTCTGACAATTCCTATCCACAGCAGTAAATGAAGGGAGAATTTCACTGCATACAGTCAGGTTTCTTATAAAAACGGTGCACATTTTTTAATTAAAGTGTATTGGAGATGGGTTTATTTTTCATTAAAGAAAGTAAAAATGGGATTTTATTTTTTTGCCTTTACATGCCCTTTAAGATGTAGATTGTCCTTAGCTGTGTTTTTTTTCTAAGTGTCAAATCCCTTAGTTAAAGTCATATCTGGACATAAAACTCCTGCCTCTGTTCAGGCAACATTCTAGGTTGTTAAACGTTTGAATTCCCACTCCTTCCGCTCCTGTTGTGTCTTGAAGTTACCCTTTAAAACTGTGACCGAAAGATCTTTGATGCTGCGGGTAAAGATACAGGGAATATAGAGAAGGCAGCTATTGAAACGACCCCCAAAATGCAAAGTTTTTTCTCCGAAAAAAACTTGAATGTCCGGGAGGCTGCAAACAAACAGCTCCTAATTAATCCCTGGATCTCTCCCATTGACTTAAACAGCAAGTCAGCAGGTTTTAGGTCGCGAATAGTTGAATTTGAGTTCTTAAAGAGCCAGAGTATGATAAATCTCGAAAATCAAATTCAATTTTTTTTTAAAAAAACTCCCTAGTCAAATTTGACGGTTTTGACCATACAAAAAAAATCTAAAAATTAAAATTTCTAATTTGACCCTTAATAAATCTGCCCCCAATATATCAATAAATTACAGTAGTTGGTAGTGATGTCGATGTATACTATCAATCTCCGACAAATAAATGCATTTCTATATGTTTTCTATCTATTTCTCAAAGGCTAAAAGTTCTCAGCGTATGAATTGTGTGTTTCCTGTGCCCAGTGAACAGTCTCACATCTCTGCTGGGTGTGTTGAATTGCACAACAATGTACAGACACTTGTGTATTCACAAAACTGTCCTCAGCAATTAGCTCTGCAGAACACGTCTAGTGGAGTTTGTGTTAAACTAGGGCTGGTTCACCTTCACGTTAACTTTTAATATGTTAAAGAGCCGACATTTTTGGGTAACTTTTCGATTGGTCTTCATTATTTATTTTTTATGGTTTTTGAATGATTTGACTTTTTCCAGCTTTCAAATGGAGGGGTCACTGACCCATTTAAAAAAACAAATGCTCTGTAAGGCTACAAGTGTATTGTTATTGTTACTTTTTATTACTCCTCTTTCCATTCAGGTCTCTCCTATTCATATTCCTGTCTCTTATTCACATCAATGCATGGTTAATAGGGAATTCAGATGGCTGAAACTGCAAACTGGAGAGCAGCTGAATAAAAAGTTAAATAACTCAAAAACCACAAAAATTAAAAAACAAAAACCAATTGCAAATTGTCTCAGAATATCACCCTCTACATCAGGGGTCCCCAACCTTTTTCCACCCGTGAGCAACATTCAGATGTAAAAAGAGATGGGGAGCAATTTCCTGGTTTGTACCAAGTAAGGGTTGTGATTGACTATTGGTAGCCCCTATGTGGACTGGCAACCTACAGAAGCTTCTGTTTTGTAGGGCACCTGGTTTTTATACAACTAAAACTTGCCTCCAAGCCTGGAATTCAAAAATAATCACCTGCTTTGAGGCCACTGGGAGCAACATCCAAGGGGTTGGAGAGCAACATGTTACTCATGAGCTACTGGTTGGGGACCACTGCTCTACATCATACTATACATTCATTTAAAGGTGCACAACCCCTTTAACAAACCAGTGAGAAGATGCATTGCCAGGGTAAAGGTGGCCATAGACGCACAGATAATATCGTATGAAATGAATTTCGTACGATAATTGGTGCGTGTATAATGGGAAAGGAGCTGACCGATATTGATGTGCAGGTTCGGGCCGACCCCGCACTCTTCTTTGCGGGTCAAATGCCGGCTTTCTGACTTCTGGGTTCGTCTTTTATAGACGATGCGCCTGCTCGCCCCGCCCCTTTTGTGACGCCATGGGTGGGGTGTCGCAGGTCTATAAAAGCAACCCGATAGTTGGATGCGGGCGCGTGCGGACTAATGTAGGGCGAGTTAGGGTCTGGTGCACATCACTACTGACTGATATCGGCAGAAGACTTGGATATTGGTCGCTCGTCGATTGGGCTGGATGAAAAATTTTGATCGGGCGCCTTTGAAGGAACCCAAACATCGGCCATTGTTAGTGTTGAATCATCAGATACAGGTAGAATTCTATTGTTTCTATATGTATATCTGACCATTCAGCTCTACACGTGTGTATTGAAACAAACGATCTTTCTTGGAAACATCTTTTCCAAGAAAGCTCCTAATTGTTACGTCTATGGCCCCTTTAGTCTGACACATTGACTATGATCGGGAGACAATGGGCTGAACTTTGTACGAATCCCTGTTATGAAATTTTATAGTAACAACTTTGTTATTTTTTTCAAATCCCACATTATATTAACAGTAATGATCACTCAGCTGAAGAATACCCGATATCTTCTGCCTACTAAACCCTCTGCAATACGGATCCCTGTGTTTGAGAAAGTAGGATTTTGCTTCTTAAAGGGATACTGTCATGGGAAAAAAAAATTTTTTCAAAATGATTCAGTTAATAGTGCTGCTCCAGCAGAATTCTGCACTGAAATCCATTTCTCAAAAGAGCAAACAGATTTTTTTTATATTCAATTTTGAAATCTGACATGGGGCTAGACATATTGTCAATTTCCCAGCTGCCCCTGGTCATGTGACTTGTGCCTGCACTTTAGGAGAGAAATGCTTTCTGGCAGGCTGCTGTTTTTCCTTCTCAATGTAACTGAATGTGTCTCAGTGGGATATGGGTTTTTACTATTGAGTGTTGTTCTTAGATCTACCAGGCAGCTGTTATCTTGTGTTAGGGAGCTGTTATCTGGTTACCTTCCCATTGTTCTTTTGTTTGGCTGCTGGGGGGAAAGGGAGGGGGTGATATCACTCCAACTTGCAGTACAGCAGTAAAGAGTGATTGAAGTTTATCAGAGCACAAGTCACATGACTGGGGGCAGCTGGGAAATTGACAAAATGTCTAGCCCCATGTCAGATTTCAAAATTGAATATAAAAAAATCTGTTTGCTCTTTTGAGAAATGGATTTCAGTGCAGAATTCTGCTGGAGCAGCACTATTAACTGATTCATTTTGTACAAAATTTTTTTTCCCCATGACAGTATCCCTTTAAACTTGGGTCCCTAGATGTTCCCTGGCTCAATTCCCCTCATGTCTAAAGCCTTGATTATATGCCGAGCAATTGTAGCCTGGAAACATGTCGATTAAGATTATGTAGAGCTAGAGCAACATATTGTGAGTATTCAAACATATTGGCCGGTAAGGTTTGTGGTTATTGTTTAGGTAAGCAAAAAAAGATATGCAGAGGTAACAATTTTGTAATTATTTAAATGTAGGGATACACCGAATCCTTTTTTTTTTGGAATCGGCCGAACCCCCGAATCCTTTGTGAAAGATTCGGCCGAATACTGAACCAAACCCTAATTTGCATATGCAAATTAGGGGTGGTAAGGGGAAAACTTTTTTACTTCTTTGTCACGCAATTTCCCTCCCGCCCCTAATTTGCATATGCAAATTAGGATTCAGATACGGTTCTGAATGCTGCTGAAAAAGGCCAAATCCTGGCCGAACCGAATCCTGGATTCGGTGCATCCCTATTTAAATATTACTAATACTAAAAATGGTAACTGCTTGTATTCATATGTAGGAGAATCAAAAGAAAGACTGTAACAAACGTTTGGCAATGGATTTATATCTTAAAGTAACACAGTGACACCATGTGGACACTTGTAAAAGTACATGACTTATTACTCCCTATGGCAAACGCTTCGGAGAACTAAACCCTGAAAAAATGAACGTGGCTAAAAATGTCCTTTTTTATATAGTGAACTTATTGCACGAGGCTAAAGTTTGAGCTTGTCAATAGCAGCAATGATCCAGGACTTCAAACTTGTCACAGGGGGTCACCATCTTGGAAAGTGTCTGTGACACTCACATGCTCAGTGGGCTCTGATTGGCTGTTGAGAAGCTAAGCTTAGGGCTCGTCACTAATTATCCAGCAGAAAATGAGCTTCCCTGGCTGTAATATAAGCTGATGCTACAGGTTTGCTGATTATTCAATTCTGATGCTAATTGCACTGGTTTCTGTGCTGCCATGTAGTAATTATGTGTATTAATTACTAATCAGCCTTATATTGTGACATTTCTATTCTATGTGTACTGTATATTGTGAGTGCGTCCCTAAGCTCAGTAAGTGACAGCAGCACAGAGCATGTGAATCAGTGAATCAGCAGAAAAGAAGATGGGGAGCTACTGGGGCATCTTTGGAGACACAGATCTTTACTGCTAAAGGGCTGTGGTTGCCTTGGGCTGGTACAGAAGCACAAAACATCATGTACAACATTTCTAGCTACGTCTTTAGTTAGGCTTTAGTTCTCCTTTAATAATGTTAATTTGGCAATGTTTTGTTTTCTATAAGTGGGGTTATGTAAATGGTGTGAGCTTCAGACAGCAAAAAACACATGTCAAATTTGTACCTTTGAATCCCTGGATTGGTATTTTCCAAGTCCAGCGACCTCTCAGCCTCTCCTCTGCCTGTGCATAAAAAAACAAAATCCAAAGTTGGATTGTTGTATCCCTCAGACCTGTGGGTTGTTTGAGGGGGAAACAATACAGAAAAATGGAATAATATATAGCGCAGTATTTCAGAATATTAATTGTTGCACCTTAAGTGTTCTTATCAAAGGCTTATTTCTGTAGTTCAACTACATACTTTTGCTATTGGTGAAAAAATATTTCCAAACAAATTCGTGATTATTTCCGCGAAAAAAAATTATTCCAAACAAAATGTGTGATTATTTCTACAAATACAGTTGTTTGAACCAGTAAAAATAAAAAAAAACAAAAATAAAAGATTAAAGGGATACTGTCATGGGAAAATTTTTTTTTTTTTTCAAAATGAATCAGTTAATAGTGCTGCTCCAGTAGAATTCTGCACTGAAATCCATTTCTCAAAAGAGCAAACAGATTTTTTTATATTCAATTTTGAAATCTGACATGGGGCTAGACATATTGTCAATTTCCCAGCTGCCCCAAGTCATGTGACTTGTGCTCTGGTAAACTTCAATCACTCTTTACTGCTGTACTGCAAGTTGGAGTGATATCACCCCCTCCCTTTCCCCCCCCAGCAGCCAAACAAAAGAACAATGGGAAGGTAACCAGATAGCAGCTCCCTAACACAAGATAACAGCTGCCTGGTAGATCTAAGAACAGCACTCAATAGTAAAATCCAGGTCCCACTGAGACACATTCAGTTACATTGAGAAGGAAAAACAGCAGCCTGCCAGAAAGCATTTCTCTCCTAAAGTGCAGGCCCAAGTCACATGACCAGGGGCAGCTGGGAAATTGACAATATGTCTAGCCCCATGTCAGATTTCAAAATTGAATATAAAAAAATCAGTTTGCTCTTTTGAGAAATGGATTTCACTGCAGAATTCTGCTGGAGTAGCACTATTAACTGATGCGTTTTGAAAAAAACATTTTTTTCGATGACAGGATCCCTTTAAGTAAAAACCGTGCACAAAAAAAGAAAAAAACTAAAAAAAGGGAGAAGGTTAGAAAGTGGAGGAAGGGGGGGATTGGAATTGAGCTTAGTGCTGTGATCAGGCCCACACTATAAAACTGTGTTTATAACTAACAGCTGATACGAATTGTCCTCAAAATGTGCATTAGGGAGTAACAAGTGCTGCAGAATATAGAAGGTTTTCCAACATAGTATAGGAAATTATTCGCCATATGATGCACCTCCACTGTTCCCAGTGGTATATTATTACTCACAAGACTTGAGCAATTTCAAGCTTTGAATGTAGTCGACGATTGCTCCTCTCTTAAACTTCTTTCGTCCTTTCTGGGCAAGAATAAAGTGACATGTGCAGAAGCGCCTTTATAAGTTTAATAAACAAATAAAAATTACGCTCACAAACGCTCTCGTTAAAAACCGCA
This sequence comes from Xenopus laevis, assembly GCF_017654675.1. NCBI lineage: Eukaryota > Metazoa > Chordata > Amphibia > Anura > Pipidae > Xenopus > Xenopus laevis. The sequence continues at coordinate 4,986,156 of NC_054380.1, forward strand.
TGTACGATCAGATATAAAAAGTCTTTGTCTGCTTGTTCCGACTTTTCAGTGTCTTTTACTGTCCACTGCGCATATCCACATTAGGCTTCCGCAATCTTTAACATCTTTAGTAGCCCTCGCTAACGCGTTTCGATCCAGAGACCCTTACTGGAGCAAGGAATGGAGGGCCCACCCTGCTCTCTTCCATTCACTCCAGGGACCCATTATCCAGCTTTCCCTAACTGGTACACAATTACACAGCTTTACTAGCTGCCCCAACACAGACTTTCCCTGGAGTTTTCATTTCACAAGTCTAACACTGGTGAAATACTCACAATATTGTGCCCTTTTTGCACAACTATCTTAAAGGGGGCTTTATGATTCTCCGTAAAGGTAAGGCCATTCCACAGTAATCTATACACTCATTTTAATGAAATAAAATGGTGTTAAAGGACAAGGAAAGTCTCCTTATCCAATAGAGGGGCCCCAGCGTGTACCTGATCTTTAAAGGAACAGTAACATCAAAAAATAAAAGTGTTTTAAAGTAATGAAAATATAATGCAGTGTTGCCCTGCACTGGTAAAACTGCTGTGTTTGCTTCAGAAACACTACTATAGTTTATATAAATAAGCTGCTGTGTAGCCATGGGGGCAGCCATTCAAAGGAGAAAAGTCTCAGGTTACACAGCAGATAGAAGATAAGTCTGTCTAATGGTGTTATCTGTTGTCCATTAGTTAACCTGTGCCATATAGCCATTTTTCAATTTCCGCCATTGCTCCACAGCAGCTTGTTTATATGAACTATAGTAGTGTTTCTGAAGCAAACAGATCAGTTTTACCAGAGGGCAACACTACATGATATTTTCTTTACTTTAAAACACTTACATTTTTTGGTGTTACTGTTCCTTTAACATGATTTTCTCCAAAAAAACACTCCTGTCTCCTGCACTCTGGAAGGTATCACTATTTCTCTGAACCAACGTTTTCTTTGGGGTGATGTAATAAAGATGGCACCAGCTAACTAAATGCGTATGCACCACAAAACCATTCCTCCCCCTGGTCGCGAGCACGTCTAAAAATCTTGTTTTTTTTCGGGGAACAAGACATCATGAAAAACGGGGCAGCTGGTAAGGGACTGTGTAAGGATTCATAAATATATTTTTTGTTTTACTGCAATGTGTATAAAGGTAGAAATCACTCAATCACCTCAAATTTTTCTGGTCTGGCTTTTTGTCGAAAAAAATAAGTAAAAGTCGTCTGAAAAAAAAAAACAAGACTTTTTTCGGGATTTATTATGCGTCAACACTGTGTAAAGGCCAATGGCAGATGTGCCTTTTACAATTGGAAGATGTTTCATGCCTTCAAGATCTTTGAGGGTTTTGGGCTGGTTTTCATTCACTAATCCAAAAAGTCATGTTTTTCGAGCATCAAATCGAAAAGTGATGCAGGAAACTAATTGACGCTCCATTTTATTGAGTTTTTTTATTCTCAATCTGATTTTTTAGTAGGGATGCACCGAATCCACTATTTGGGATTCAGCCAAATCCCCGAATCCTTGGTGAAAGATTCAGACGAATACTGAGCCGATTGCTAATTTGCTTATGCAAATTAGGGGCAGGAAAGGAAAAAAATTAAAAAATTCTTCTTTTGTGACGAAAAGTCATGTGATTTCCCTTCCCGCCCCTAATTTATATATGCAAATTAGGAATCCGTTCGGCCAGGCACAAGGATTTGGCCTAATCCTGCTGAAAAAGGCTGAATCCTGGCCGGGACCCAAACCAAATCCTGGATTCAGTACATCTCTATATTTTAGAGTAATGAAAAAGTTGAGTTTTAGTAAATAACCCCCTTAGTGTCAGCCTGTCTCGAACGTCAGGTTAAATAGGAAGCCATTGGTTTGTATTTTAAACTATTCATAAATATATATATATATATATATATATATACAAAACTTCAATGTGTCTGCAGTGTAATGTAAACATGAAATAAACCCAATAGGCTGATTTTGCCTCCAATAAGGATTAATTATATATTAGTTGCATACCTCCCAACATTTTGGAAGTAAAAAGAGGGACAAAAAATTTTTTTCAGCACGTAGCGCAGCAATTTTTTGGACCACACCCCTTTCTGTGACCACACCCCCTAATTACCATGTTCATTTTACAAAATTTGGCAGGTTATGAAAGTTTGAAAATATTTCTCCTTATCTAAACTGTGTTTTTGTGTCTCAAAATTGTTACAAAGTATCTTATTTGCACCTGTTAGCTGTTCTGGGCTCTCTGCTAAAAGCCAATTGAGTGAGAAACGTTGTTTCTTTTTCTGGCTGTTCAGTGCAGAGAAAAGAGGGACTTTCCAGTACAAATGAGGGACTGTGGGTTGAGCTATCAAAAGAGGGACTGTCCCTCCGAAAAAGGGACAATTGGGAGGTATGTAGTTGGGATCAAGTACAAGTTACTGTTTTATTATTACAGAGAAAAAGGGAATCATTTAAAAAATAATTGGATTATTTGGATAAAATGCAGTCTATGGGAGACGGGCTTTCTGTAATTTGGAGCTTTCTGGATAATGGGTTCACAGATAACGGATCCCATACTGGTAATTACATTACAAAGATCTTTTATGGGAAGCTTCTTTCTCTTCTCTATATAAACAGCTCAACAGCACTTAGTACATTTAGGGGGTTATTTATCAAAGTCCGAATTCAACTCAATATTTTATGTTTAATATATATATAATATTAAACTCCAATAAAATCCGCTCGGGTTTTTTACATTTATTTATTATTACATTTTCCCGAAAATTTGCTTCCTGAAAACATTTTTGGACGATTCTTCCAGATTTTTCATCCGATTTTCGCAATTTTTTTCAGAATTTTCACCCGAAAACTCAGATTTTTGCCTGAAAACTTCGGGGTATTGCACGAAACCCAGCACACATCAAAAAATCATTGGGACTTCTCCCATTGACATACATAACCTCGACAGGTCTGAGATGCCGGATTTTCTAATTTTTCGTGACTTTTGCATTTGGAGTTTAGTAAATAACCCCCTTAGTATTCCATCCAAAATGGCACATCCAGCGTTGATGCTTTTTTCAGACTTTATTGTCTTATTCTGCTTGTATCCATGCTCACATATGGAAGTCAATGAAGAGTTCAAAGGATGAAAAGGAGCAAACAGCCGTTACAGGAGCCAGTGAAAAGCATAAACAAAAAGGACAAAAAGAAGGAGGACGGTGACATGGAGATGGAAATTAAATGGGTTCCAGGTTTGTATATAGATATCTAAAAAAAATTCTATATTTCATTCACATTCAGTTACCTTCCCTGAGAAAGCTTTCTTCTTGTTTTGTACCATTTTTGTGGATAATATTAACCTACCGTTGCTTATTTGGTGTTTTCCAAATTCATCGTTTTTTTTTTTTTTGCATCAGTGTTTCATGGTTTATAAAGGTCATTGTAGAAAAAGGTGTCATTCCAAAAATCACCAGTGAGTGTCACTATCATCTTTCAGATAAAGGCAGGATCACATACATATGAGTGTGTCTCACTAGTGCATGTGTATCCAAGCTTTTCATATTCTTGCTATAAAAGCTTTTTTTTCTACTTTGAATTAACTTTTATGGGGTTATCTATTAAAGTCTGGATGCTAAAAACTCAAAAAATATGAGTTTTTTTTTTCTATAAAATATTTTATTGGGAAAAATTTGAGATTTATTATACCCCTGAACTCAGAATCCGGAAATACTCCATCTTCAACCTGTCGAGGTCCTGTAGAAGTCAATGGCAGAAGTCTTGTTTACAATTTGAAGATATTATTGTCTGTGCTGGGTTTCCTACGATATCCGAACAATTCAGGCTTTTCCATCGATTTCACGAATGATTCGGACTAGGGATGCACCGAATCCAGGATTGTGCCTTTTTCAGCAGGATTATAGACATACCTCCCAACATTTTGGAAGTAAAAAGAGGGACAAAAATTTCTTTTTCCCCACGTAGCGCAGCAATTTTTTGACAACACCCCTTTCTGTGGCCACACCCCCTAATTACCATGTTCGTTTTACAAAATTTGGCAGGTTATGAAAGTTTGAAAATATTTCTCCTTATCTAAACTGTGTTTTTGTGTCTCAAAATGGTTACAAAGTATCTTATTTGCACCTGTTAGCTGTTCTGGGCTCTCTGCTAAAAGCCAATTAAGTGAGAAACTTTGTTTCTTTTTCTGGCTGTTCAGTGCAGAGACATACCTCCCAACTGTCCCTTTTTCGGAGGGACAGTCCCTCTTTTGACAGCTCAACCCGCAGTCCCTCATTTGTACTGGAAAGTCCCTCTTTTCTCTGCACTGAACAGCCAGAAAAAGAAACAAAGTTACTGACAGAAGAGTAGAAAAATAGAAAGCGAAAAACAGGTATCCCTTATCCAGGAACCCGCCACCCAGAAAGCTCTGAATTACGGGTAGGCTGTCTCCCATCTGGTCCGTTTTAAGCAATTTTAAGCTTTTCCTGACAGAAACAGGCGCCATGACACTCGCGTACCGCGTCTTGTCTCGCCACGCCCCCTAGGGAGTTCGCGGGCTTTTTCACGCGCGTTTTCGTGACGTCAAGGTCCCGCGAGATGAGACGTGTGACGTCAGGAATCGCTTGCCGGCAGCAGCAGAGGAACTGGACTTTTAAAAAAAGGCGTTGCGGGACATTTAAAGAGCGGTCCGGGAGTGCGGGGGCTGTGCTGAGAGAAGCGTCAGTGTCGGCCGGTATGTGACAGGGGTGTCCGGGCTGAGTCACGTGCTCGTGTCGTTATCAGACAATTCCTGTCAGAATTAGTCGCAAATTCCTTATTAGATGAACGGCAATGACTGGTCCAACGCTTGGGACACACAGACTCCCGTGTCAGCGCCTGAGCAATTTCTTATTCACCACATTTGTCCCTTTAACTGCGCTTCATATTGATCATTAAAGGGAGGCCCCCAATCTGCGCTGTCACATTAAATGAATTAATTAGAGATAAACCTAAACCTCTGCTGTCACTCACACCCCTGTATCACTGACTCACTGATGCTCATTGTCTCTCTATCTTACACCAGACATTCTGTGTGACTATGAGAACAAACCAGTGCCTTACACTCATTTACATCAATTGGGCTTAAAGGGATCCTGTCATCCTGTTTTTCAAAACACATCAGTTAATAGTGCTGCTCCAGCAGAATTCTGCACTGGAATCCATTTCTCAAAAGAGCAAACAGATTTTTTTATATTCAATTTTGAAATCTGACATGGGGCTAGACATATTGTCAATTTCCCAGCTGCCCCTGGTCATGTGACTTGTTCCAGCACTTTAGGAGAGAAATGCTTTCTGGCAGGCTGCTGTTTTTCCTTCTCAATGTAACTGAATGTGTCTCAGTGGGACCTGGATTTTACTATTGAGTTTGTTCTTAGATCTACCAGGCAGCTGTTATCTTGTGTTAGGGAGCTGTTATCTGGTTACCTTCCCATTGTTCTTTTGTTTGGCTGCTGCTGATGAAAGGGAGGGGGGTGATATCACTCCAACTTGCAGTACAGCAGTAAAGAGTGATTGAAGTTTATCAGAGTACAAGTCACATGACTTGGGGCAGCTGGGAAATTGACAAAATGTCTAGCCCCATGTCAGATTTCAAAATTGAATATAAAAAAAATCTGTTTGCTCTTTTGAGAAATGGATTTCAGTGCAGAATTCTGCTGGAGCAGCACTATTAACTGATTCATTTTGAAATTTTTTTTCTCCCCATGACAGTATCCCTTTAAACAAGTAGGGGCCGATTCACTAACTTCGAGTGAAGGATTCGAAGTTAAAAAACTTCGAATTTCAAAGTTTTTTTTGGGCTACTTCAACCATCGGATGGGCTACTTCGACTTCGAATCGAAGGATTCGAAGTAAAAATCGTTTGACTATTCAACCATTCGATAGTCGAAGTACTGTCTCTTTAAAAAAAACTTCGACCCCCTAGTTCGCCATCTAAAAGCTACCGAAGTCAATGTTAGCCTATGGGGAAGGTTGGCTAACTTTTTTTGATCGAAGGATATTCCTTCGATCGTTGGATTAAAATCCTTCGATTTTATCGTTCGATCAAAGGAATAATCCTTCGATCGTACTATCTGCCCTAAATCCTTCGATATTCGAAGTCGAAGGATTTTAGTTCCTAGTCGAATATCGAGGGTTAATTAACCCTCGATATTCGACCCTTAGTGAATCGGCCCCATAGTGTTTCAGGCTAATTTATTGGATATTTCTGAAAAAACCCTAATAATCCCTCCCTTCCACTTCCTGTTTCCTGAATTCCCAGGCCGTGCACTCAGCTCACTGCACTGTAGGACAGGAACCAATCAGCAGCTAGCAGGACCTGATAGGGAACTGAAGCCTGTCTGTGCTTGTGTGACTGCAGGGCTGTGATTGGCTGTCTCCCTCCTACTGTGCTTCTGGCAGGGACCGTTAGGACACGCCCACCCATCATTTGAAATAGGGACCAGAGAACATCTATAGGGAGCTCCAATAAAGGGGCTATTTTTAAAGATAATATTAATGTTTAGCACCATGTAAAAGCAACACCATATATTACTTATAATTGCCTACACAATTAGAGTTTTTTCATTTATCCTATATGTCTCATCTAGGGATGCACCAAATCCACTATTTTGGATTCAGCCGAACCCCCGAATCCTTTATGAAGGATTCAGCCGAATACCGAATCCTAATTTGCATATGCAAATTAGGGGTACGAAGGGGAAAACATGTTTTACTTCCTTGTTTTGAGACAAAAAGTCACACAATTTACCTCTCCGCCCCTAATTTGCATATGCAAATTAGGATTCAGTTCGGCCGGATAGAAGGATTCGGCCGAATCCGAATCCTGCTGAAAAAGGCCGAATCCCGAATCCTGGATTCGGTGCATCCCTAGTCTCATCCCTACATTCCCACTAAAATAAATAACTACAATAACTTCAACTGATATCACTGGTGGGTTAATACTATTTGGGGCCCCTAGGCTACATCTTCACAGGCCCCCTTCTAGGCTACTGTTGGATGTGGATGTGCGCAGATACAAGCTCCTCATGCCACATTGGGTTTAGTGTCAGGGTGAGGGCCCTTCTTTTTGCAGCCCTGGTGGGCCCCCAAGACTCCAGTCCGACCCTGTTTAGCGTACATCAGTGACATCACTGGACTGTATACAGTACCAAGCCTACGTCTCCCAGTGCATGTTGGGTAATGTAGTTTTTGTTTAACAATTTCCCGACTGCCTAGTTTAATGTAAGACTACAATACCCAGCAGGCAATGGGGCTGACTTATGTAGAAGTCGGGTGTTACCGAAGTCTCCCATCCCTCTTAAAGGCCGAGATACACTTGGAGATTCGGGGAGATTAGTCGCCCAAGCACGAAATCGTGTCTCTTCTTCCGGTCCACTAATCTCTCTGAACTGCCTTCCCACCGGCTAGAATCGAAATCGCTGGCGGGATGACACTCTGAGAGTTTCAGTTTCCGAAATCGCCTGAAGTTGCCATCCCGCTGGCGATTTAGATTCTAGCCGGGGGGTAAGGCAATTTGGGGAAATTAGTCGACCAGAAAAAGGGGATTCACCTAATACACTATTTGGGATTCTGCCGAATCCTTGGTGAACCGAATCCAAATCCTAATTTGCATATGCAAATTAGAGGCAGGAAAGGAAAAAGTGGAAAAATTAAAGGAGAACTAAACCCTAAAAATGAATGTGGTTAAAAACGTCATATTTTATTTAGTGAACTTATTGCACCAGTCTAAAGTTTGAGCTTGTCAATAGCAGCAATGATCCAGGACTTCAAACTTGTCACAGGGGGTCACCATCTTGGAAAGTGTCTGTGACACTCACATGCTCAGTGGGCTCTTATTGGCTGTTGAGAAGCTAAGCTTAGGGCTCGTCACTAATTATCCAGCAGAAAATGAGCTTCCCTGGCTGTAATATAAGCTGATGCTACAGGTTTGCTGATTATTCAATTCTGATGCTAATTGCACTGGTTTCTGTGCTGCCATGTAGTAATTATGTGTATTAATTACTAATCAGCCTTATATTGTGACATTTCTATTCTATGTGTACTGTATATTGTGAGTGGCTCCCTAAGCTCAGTAAGTGACAGCAACACAGAGCATGTGAATCAGTGAATCAGCAGAAAAGAAGATGGGGAGCTACTGGGGCATCTTTGGAGAAACAGATCTTTACTGCTAAAGGGTTGTGGTTGTCTGGGGCTGACCCCATCTAAATAACAAATGCTCTGTAAGGCTACAAATGTATTGTTATTGCTCATTTTTATTACTCTTCTTTCTGTTCAGGCCTCTCCTATTCATCTTCCAGTTTCTTATTCAAATCAGTGTATGTTTTTCATTTATCCTATATATCTCCTTTAATAAATGTAAAATAAATGTATCTGCTGGACTGAAATATTATATTACAGTATAGGATCCATTATCCAAAAAGCTCTGAATTACAGGAAGATCCTCTCCCATAGACTCCAGTTTAATCAAATACGTGAAAATTAGAATAAAGTACCCTGTACTTGATTCCAAGATATAATTAATACTTAATGGAATCAAAATAGTCCTGTAGAGTTTATTTAATGTTTAAATTATTTTTTTTAGTAGACTTAAGACAAATATCGCTTATTTGGAAAACCCCAGGTCCCTAGCATTTTGGATAACAGATCCCATACCGGTTTCACTTAATATTTCAAGTACATTGGAGTGAAATTATTTTCATCTTATGTCCTAATTGGTTAATATTTACATGTTTTGCCTTTTAGGAGGTTCATTCCCAAAAAAGCAATGGTAACTTTGCTAGAACATCATGGAGAAGGCACTGAATTCATCAGAAATATCGCCTTCTAAATCATCTCCGATTGTGAGCCGCAAGGAGGTGGAACCATCCAAAGAGACCGACAGCAGCAAAACACAATGGGAAAAACGGGTTGGCTTCGTATTGGTGCATGCAGGTAAATTGGCTCCCGTTGTAATGACTTATTTAGCCAAGTATAGGTAGACCTTTTTATCAGTCTAGTATAGGACTGGGCTACATCTCCGTTACATTTGGGGGAAATCAGGGGATTTAATTTCCCTTTATGGCCCTGCAATGCTGTGTAAGGCAGACGTGACGATTCCGGGGAGATTAGTTGCCCAGTGACAAATCTCCTCTTCTTCAGGCAAATTAGAGGCCTGCAGCGGGTCAGGTACCTGCGGGTTACCAGCAAAAACCTACGGAACCCTGCGGGTTTCAGATGGAAGTTTCGGGAGCGAGTATAGACCTGGGTCGACGGTTCTCCGGGTTCGCGGGTCTTTTCAATACCAAGTTTTAATCCTTTTTCTGATCACGGCTACTTCCAATGATGCCACTTCCGGTTTACAACGACAGCACTTCCTGTTTCCTGATGGTCAGCGTGTTGTGGATCGGGTTGCGGATAAGGTACTTGCGGGTCTGATCCATTCTGCTAAGTACGGGGGTTGCCATTGTGGTTGGGGTTTAACAATTGGTTCCACGCAGGACTCTAGGGCAACTAATCTCACTGAAATACCTTCCCACCGGCTAGAATGTCGGCACTCGGATCACTTCGGCTTTCCGAAGTCGCCCGAAGTTTGCCTCCACCAATAAAAAATAAAAAAATTAATTTAAAGAGCGTTAGCACTTCTAAAGCAAACAAATAGTAATTACAAAT